>NC_050181.1:2910616-3210616 GCF_008315115.2 Sander lucioperca
ACAAATTCAATACACTTCATATATTCATTATAGACAGAGACCATTGCACATTCTTCATTCTATTACACTCTGTAAGACTATTGCACATGCTGGCCATTTCCTCCATGTTTCCTGGATTGTCACTTACTACCAAGCTCTTTTGTATTTCCAAGGGATTTACTGCATAGGCGGTGCACTGTTGCAACATCTTTTACTTAACCTGTGGGCTGCAGAAGGCATTTTTCATTCTCATTTCCTCCTCACCTCTGCTATATTTACGTTTTGACAAGGCTGAGGAACAGCAACTCCTGTAAATGTTCACACTGGCAGCAGTTATAATGAAAAAGGGATTTAAATTAACAGATTGTCTGTTATGATTATTATAAATATAATTTGTTCATTACATTTTTTTTGTTTTGTTATTAAACTTTTTTATTTACAGAAAAATAAGTTATACATGTTGCTCTTAAGTCTGTATACATGCCATTGATCAAGAAAGAAAAATTCACATAATTACAAAAGCACCTACACTCTCTCCCATCACAGTACTTCTATACCGGTACTGGACTGGTAGGGAACTTAAGAATCCAAATCCAAGTGGTTGTGATAACTACAAGAATAAAAATAGAATAAATAAAATAGGTAAACATACAGAAGAGAGTAAAATAGACAATAGCAGCTGTAAAATTAATACATTTATCTGCTCCATATGTACCTTTCCTCATTCATAAACTTGTCCTGCAAATAATATCCTATGGTGGGGTGTTCATTACATTTTTAAAGTGCAACAAATGGCTTGTTTGGTTTCGTTTTTTTAATGTATGTCTGTCTGTTTATCTTTCACCGTTTTTGTGCGGGTTTTACAAATATTACATAACTTCTGTTAATATAGTAAATAATGATTGGGAGGTGGTATCCTGTTGATTGGTTATGTTATACGCTATAAGCCTATCCTCTTTAATGATTGGCTGTACAGTCCTAATGTCACACTGAGACTCCACAGGACAGGGTGAGACCCTTTCTATTATTTCATCATCTGTACTGATTCCTTAGTGGCATGATGAATCAGGACATAGATTTATAGTTCATATAAATATGTGCATTTTTCCCATTCATGATATCTATTATTCCCAAATTTTCACTTATGGTTAAATGTATACTTCAGATTGTTGGACAAAAGTGTAAAGCTCTGAGAGTTAACTGGAAAGATTTGTACATATTTTCCACGTCTAATTTACACCCAAAACTAGTATACTGAACAGCAAGCCTTGTGCGTGACAATTACTCCCCTCCTAGAAGTGAAAACACAATGAAAGGGAAGTGAAGCTGGTTTCACAGTCAGTGCCACATGCTGTAGGTCAGTGTATCACAAATTGCATTGTAGTTTTGTCATTGAGTTTTATGTCAAACTAGCTAGATAGTAGATATGATTTAGTGAACCTATTGAGAAATTCCTAACTACAAAAGTACAATTTTATCACAAATCAAATAAGAGATGCTTGCACATGTATACTGTAGGCCTACTGTGTGTTTTCAAACCATCATTTGTAGATAAGTGAAACTTGCATTGTATTAGTTCACCTGAGTCTATATAACGTGGACAGAAAGAGGCTTTTATCTGCTCAAAGAGCCCCTCCACCGTGCCTCCTTTCTCTGCTGTCACCAAGCGACGTCTTTGCATGCCGTTGCCATGAGCACCGCATCAAGGGCCAGATAAGAGGGGGCACACAATAACCTCTTATTAGAAGCACCGCGGCTGGCTAGTGATCAAACGTTGTCCTGTGTTTATCTCCTGTTTCACAATATGCCCATAATTAGTGCATCTGCTCAATCTGCTGGTTCCAAAGCAACTGGATGTTTGAAGGGCACTTGTGTGCCCATCATTTTGGTCATGTTTAGCTGTGCAAATAATCAAAACAGTTCTTTTAAACTGATGAAAAACTGTTGCAAAGTATTGGTACTTTTGATCAAAAATTGGTATAAATAAACGCAGTTCTGTGTTCTCTTTGAGTAATTCCCCAAGTGCATTAATGTGAGGGTATACAAATATGTTTAAAGGCTTCACATATTGTTCAATTATGGACTGATGGTATATAGCGCATCACTGCTCTGTGGGATTTTCATTAAAAGGTGTATTGGTTATCAGCTCTAAACACATTACACACCCAACAAATGGAAGCAACAGATCCTTAAGGATACTGTTTTAGTGTTTTAAAACGTTTGGAGGAAATGTTAATTTTAACAAGAAAAGAAAAATTGGACCAGTTCAGAATGTCTTCACATTGAAATGTACTTGTGTTGTTTAAGAGTCATTGGATGAAATTAAAGGAATAGTTTGACACTTTGGGAAATGTGCTGGTTACCTTAGCTTATAGCTTTTAGACTGGAAAGAGGGGGATACAGCTAGTCCGGCTCTGTCCAAAGGTAATACAATTCGCCTATAGCATGTACCTTTAAAGTTCAAACACATTATATCTCTTTTGCTTAAGTTGTACACACTTTGTAACCTTCGGACAGAGCCAAACTAGCTGTTTGCCCATGTTTCCAGTCTAAAATAAGCTACCTGGCTGCTGGCTGTAGCTTTATCTTTAACAGACAAACATGAGAGTGGTATTAATCTACTCTTCTAACTCTCTGCAAGAAAGCAAATACGTGACTGAACCTTTAAAGATAAAATATACTCCTGTCCTCTTTACCTTTAATCTTCTGCAATATAGCTTTTACCTAAAATAAATTCCCCCTGAGAATATTTCCACTCAAACTGCCTCTGATTGAAAGAAATGTGAGTTAAACGGTGTGTTGTCTTGGTAGATTTTAGGCTACTGTGAAATTATAGCTGTTGTCTTTAATTATGAGGAGGAGGATAAGTGGGATTGTCTCAGTGTGAGGTTGATTGGATGCCAGGTCCAGACTTGTCTTGACGAGGGAGGCAGGGAGTGTAGTGGAGTCATCAGGAGGAGCTTATGAGGGGAGCTGGGCAATCCCTGTCCTTCACAGCAGGACATGACAACTGCAGCACTTGGTATGTGGCTTTATTTTTTATTTTATTTTTATTTATTTTTTTACAGTAGTTACACACACACACACACACACACACACACACACACACACACACACACACACACACATACTTATTTCACAATAACAGAGATTATTGCAGGTCTACCCATTCAGGCCATAGCAATTGCTAATTTAACTGACAAACAAAAATAACAACAAACTTTTATCTTGAAAAGAAGCAGAATTAAATAACATGTCATTATAATGGGCTGAGCTTTTAAACATGCATTGATTATCTCACTTTTTGTTGCATTATACTGTATTTTTTCTTCATGATATGATGTGAGTATTTCATAACGTCATATTTACATATTACACATATTTACTTACACTCTGGATCTCCATAGTAGTAGTAGTAGTAGTATAGTAGTAGTAGGCCTAGTAGTAGTAGCATGGACGTTATAGTAGTAGTAGCAAAGATTATACAAGCAGTGGGAGCACTTGATATCATCTTGTCATAGCCTACATTTGCTCTGTGCCTTTAAGAATTATCCCACTTTGTGTTGCATTATACCGTATTTTTTTGTATTCAAATTATATGAATATTTTAAAATGTCATATTTATTTAATCTTGAACACTCTGGGACTCCATAATAGTAGTAGTAGTAGTAGTAGTAGTAGTAGCAGTAGTAGTAGTAGTAGCAAAGAGTATACAAGCAGTGGGAGCACTTCATATCATCTTGTCATGGTCTACATTTGCTCTGTGCCTTTAAGAATGATCCCGCGCTGGTTTATAAACCCGGAAATTGACCGGAAAGGGCAAGAATATTTCGCGCCAAATTGAAACAACGGAGCAGTCAGTGTGAGTGGCAGGAGGGACGACCTAAGACACAAATCAACATTTCGGTCGTCATTTCTCGGACAAGGTATGTAATTTGTCAATGTAAGACTTGCTGTGCTTTCACATAGAATACATATTTACGGGCCCAACTTGTGTATGGGTTCGGCTTTGCTTTTGGTTTGTAAAGTCAAGATGATAAGTCTTTTTCTTTGTGTCCAGTTTAGCTAACATGGAGGAGGCCAACAAACTAATCGGCACGGGCAAGAAGCACCTGGTGATGGGGAAGGTGGTGGAGGCAGTGAGCGCCCTGCAGGAGGCCTGCGGCATGCTGTGAGTTAGCTGAAGTTATCAGACAACAGTAACTACTGAAGCATCAAACAGCTGCAGCTAAAAGGCTTTCAACTACTTTAAATAACCAGATCAAAGTCAGCAGTGCGGCGACACGCTTAAATTCACGACTTTGTTAAAAATGTGTTTTTTAAAGCTTGTATGAACATGGAAATGTGGAAACTAGCGAACACAAGTTATGTCAAGCCCCAATATTAATCCTTAAAGTAAAGCGGAGTAAGTGGAATATTCTGCATTTGATCAAAAACAACGAGGCACATAGGTGTTTGCAGTTGCAGGTTGATTTTTCACAGGTGTGCAGATTAATTTGGGGAGAACATTAGTCTGTAACCAGGAGAAGGTAGCTGTATAGCAGGTCTTATAGGATGCAGAGTTGTCTATTTATATAAATGTATCATGGAGAAGTCAAAGAAGAGTGTTACACACTAGCCACTCTTAAGGATTAAAAATAGTAATTCTATATATCTAAACTTTACTCACTAACTTGTATGAAAGTCTTGTTACATCCGGGCTTGTAACAGTAACTACAGAACTTTGAGCATTTCCTGCTGTTTGTAATGGAAGTTCAAGGTGTATTTCGCAAATGAAAAAACATTATGCAGCTGTGTTTTGCATATGAAAAGACCAGTGTGGCAGCCATGTGTGCTTTTATACTGATTATAACCTGACATTGCATCTTAATTTTTCTTTTACTTCAGAGCTAAAAAGTATGGAGACACAGCAGACGAGTGTGGAGAGGCTTTCTTCTGGTGTGGTAAAGCGCTGCTGGATTTGGCACGGTAAACTCATCAGTCTTAAGTCTATTGTTTATAGGAATAGGATTATAGCCTACTTTAGGCTTGTGCTAGGCTATGCAGGTCTATTTATTTCATTTAAGAAACTTGTGAAAATGCAGACCTAACTGACATCGTTGTTGTAGGATGGAGAACTCTGTCCTAGGTAATGCTCTGGAAGGAGTACCGGAGGATGATGAAGATAAACCCAAGGACTCCAATGTTGACAGCACAGAAAACATTGATGGTGAGGGAATAATGTAACATAAAAAAATGCATCTTTCTATTCTGGCTTATTTTTGTGCTGGTTGACCAGTGATTTTTATGATGGAAGCTGTTTACGCTGCTCATCTTAACTGTCCTCTCTAACTTCAACAGAAAAGACTAGAGATGAGCTGAGAGTTCAGGTGTACGACGCCATGGCAGAAAAAAAAAATGAAGACAAGGTTGAAGAGAAGAAGGCTGAAGACCAAGAGAAGAAGGCTGAAGACCAAGAGAAGAAGGCTGAAGACCAAGAGAAGAAGGCTGAAGACCAAGAGAAGAAGGGTGACGTAGAAAAGGCTGAGGGTTGTGATGAGCAACAGAACAGTAAAAAGAAAGATGAGGAAAAGAACAGCGAGGTTAATGGAAGCAAATCTGAAAGTAAAGACAAGGTAGAAAACGACATGGAAGCCCAGAAAGAATCTGGAGATAAGGAAGAGAAAACAGAAGGTGACTTTTCCTTTCTGTTCTTTAACTACAGATCATGATTGCAAATAGCTTTCTGATGGTTGTAATATCTTCCCTGATTTATCTAAACACTCATCTTTCAGATGATGATGATGATGAGGAGGAGGAAGAAGACTGTGATGTAGAAATGGAGGTCGATGCAGAAGAGCAAGGAGATGGCGCTGCTGAGAAGGTACTTGACCCAATCGGCTCAAGTACACCTCAAAATGGCTCGGCTGAATGTGTGATTGAAGTCTGATTGTTATGTCTGTGTTCATGTGTTTCAGGACAGTGATGATGATGAGGAGGAGGAGGTGGGAAACCTGCAGCTTGCGTGGGAGATGTTGGAAGTAGCTAAAGTCATCTACAAAAGGTAATGGAAACAGCGGTTGTGTACCGAGCCAATTTTTGCGAGGATCGGAGTTTGATGGTCACCGTTTTTCCTTTTCATTTTTAAAAGGAAAGAGGCTAAGGAGGATCAACTCATGGCAGCCCAGACTCACTTGAAACTGGGCGAAGTTTCTTCTGAATCAGGTACTAACAAATCACTCAACGAATCTCCAGCTTTGCGCATTTTATTGTTGTTGTGAACCCTATACATGTCCGAGGGGCAGCTTGAGGTGGAGTCAGTTGATTTTTGTAGGGCTGAAAATATTTCTGATCGACAGAAAAATGCCAAACATTTGCTGGTTCTAGCAATCGCGTGAGGATTTGCTGCTTTTCTCTTTAATATTGCTGTAAATTCAATAACCGTTGGAGGCACAAAACATGCAGTTTTTATGGAGATTGCCTGGCGTCTGGAGAGCAGTGACGGGCATTTTCATTATATTGCCCACTGTCTGAAATTGTGCAGGGATAGACGTGCTTAGCTGGAACGTTCATATGAAAGCATACATACTATGGATTTCTACCACACAAATTTATATTTAACAGATGAATCGATGAACAGACTTTTGTTTGGACCCTAAATTCTTGACTGTACAGTAACTGAGCAAAACGACATGACGCAAACCAGTTTTCCACCTGAACCTGCCCTTATTTCCTTGAGAAATGTGTCTTCAGTTGCCGCCTCTCTCTTCCAGGAAATTACACGCAGGCGTTAGAGGATTTCCAGGAGTGTCTGAAGCTGCAGGTGAAGCACCTGGACTCAGACAGCCGTCTGCTTGCTGAGACTCACTACCAGCTAGGTCTGACCTACAGCTTGGATCTCCAGTACAGCCAGGCCATCGAGGAGCTGAAGAGCTCCATCTCTGTCATCAGGAGCAGGCTGGGTAAGCGGGGAGGGTTTCCACACTGTCAATGTAGCAACAGGTATGATCAGTGCCTTGAAGTTGTTTGGATGCAAACATTCCCACCCTGTCTGGCAGACAAACTGCAGGAGCTGCTGGACAAGGCTGAGGGCCCAGAGGCGCTGCCAGATGAGAGGAAGGAGATGGAGGAGCTGAAGACTCTGCTGCCAGAGATCCAGGACAAGGTGGAGGACGCCACAGAGGGTCTGAAGAGTGCACTGGTGAGTTGGGGATGGGCTTGCTTTAATTCCGATGTCAAGAGGCGTGGATTGTAATGTCGCTACATAACAATCAGAGCGGCATATCAGACATTTATTAATGATCGTTTTGTGTTCACATCTATCAAATGCACAAAATTGCATTGTGGGATTAGTTAGCCAAATTTGCATACATGCTGTGGCCACAAAATAATGGGAGGCAAATGTAGTGGGTAGTAATGGGAAAGAGCCCCTGTTTTATTGCTCGCTGCCACTCTCTCTGCTGTGGCTGACACCGTCTTTACACCAAGGTCTCAACTGGTGTTGTACAAGGACTTGGCACTGGGGCTGTCATGTCATCAGCCCCAAGGAGGGAATCACTGGGCCTTGGTTTTTTTCGCCGTCTTTTCTTGTATATAAGATCACATGATGTATTCGACTCAAACTTTAGACCTCATTTGAGACTCACGGGTTAAACCAACAAGAGCAACTGTATAGAAGCTTGATTCTAACTTAATTTAATGTACCGTCAGGACGGAGGCTCTACTTCCTCTGCATTCCCTGGCTCCACTGTGCAGAATGGGGACTCCTCATCCAGCTCAAAGGTAACTTCTGCAGTGAATACTGAAGAAATTATTCATACTGGTTATGGGGTGTGTGTATAGGAATATTGTATTTCCTACACGAGTGATTTGATTGGCTTAATTATTTACTCTTGCTGAGTGCTGACGTGAAGCGGTCTGTCCTCTACCTAGATTAACAGCACGTCAACCAACGAAGTCAGCTCTACCAACGAACAAGCCTCCACAACTCCAGTCTCTAACATCTCCCACCTGGTCAGGAAGAAGGTCAGGGAGCTAGATGTCTTGTTGGAATCTAAATATTAAGAAATGATTTGCACAGATCTGTTGCACAGCAGTATTGTTTAATTTGAGCGAATCTGTCTAAATTTCAGAGGAAACCAGAGGAGAGTCCAGTGAAGGAGGGCGTTAAGAAGGTGAAGCAGAATGACGGTCAGACCAACGGTGTTCACAAAGCCAACGGAGACACTAATGGACACACAGACAGTACGGAAGTCAAGAGGTAAGAGACGGTGTTGGCGGACATCGTCACGGCACCAACCTGGCCACAATAGCATTTTTAATGGTGCTTTAACCATTTATAGCTCAGAACAAGTGCTAGAAAGCGGATCGCCGAAACTCCAGGGCCTGATAAATCAGGGTATTGGTGTACAGCGTTGTTTTCTGCAGTTGAGTCTAACTCAAACTCCTCTTCCTTTCCAGTCAGTGAAGCTGGACTCCATCCTGGTTTGACTCCACCCATGAAGACATTCACCAACATGCAGAGCCCTTACTGTCACTACACTTGTTTGCTATGTGTATCTTTTTCTATACCTGTTGTGATGTTTATTCATATATGTAACCCATACAGTTTAATAAAGAATATTTGATAAACCTTGTTTAATCGATTTTATTTTTTTATATGAAGGAATTGCTCACTTCACTGTGGAACTTTAGCATATCACACCAAGTAATATGAGTGACAAAACTATTTTCAAAGCTGAACTACAACCTTGTATTGTCTTGATCCATTCGTTAAAATGCATTTGCCTTACAGCATTATGTAAAAGTGATGCTGTTATCACAGATCGATACTTTGTCATATGTGGGGATTAGGTTTGTCAAATATTGTGCTGACCGACTTGTATTCTTTCAAGTAATTCAAAATAGATATTTTGACTTGTTAAAGCACAGCAATGGCACTGTCGGTATCCCATTGAACCAGCATGCACATGCTGTAAGCAGGGCCTTGGAACCAACTCTAAAATGGAAAGCAGCCTTTTGATTCAGGGTGATCACCTGTGCTTCTCCTGCAATGGCGAGCTAGATTGTATGCTGTGAAAGGTCAACTTTTGCTTTGTATTTTGTCACTTTTAGACACTTCCACTTTTTTCTAAGGATGTCTGGGATGGACAGAAGTTTGTAAAACAAGCAAACCGAGAACTGATTTTTACTTGTAATTACATTAGTTGTGTTGATAGACTAGTTAAACATTTCTTTAAATATTTCTTTGCTGTATCAACCTTGGGACACAAAGTATTTTTCGTGTATGCTTAAAGACCGATCATTTAGACAATCTTTAACAGAGCTAAACCAAAGACAGCTCAACTTGTCATAGAATTACAGGTGTAGATAGTTATTCAGGGCCCTGTATTGTACATGCTGGTGTACCAAGACACCATACAGTACATGGAATTGAGCTAATCGTATAAGTAAACACTTGTGCTTTTGGTTCTATGACAAGTCAAAATGTCTGTTTAGAAGGCAGAAAAAATAATGTACACTTGTCTACATATTAGTAAAAACTAAAATTTGTATGTCCCATTTCTTTAAGTAACTTGTTTCCCCTTACACCATAATTAACAGCTTTTTAAAATAAAATAGCTGAAAATCAGCATTGCCTCCTTACCTTTAAAACATTTAATTTAAAACCCAATTTGTTAATGCATTTTGCTTGTGCATAAATATTTTAAATAACTGACTTAATTCCAAAACTGAGCCAAATGTCTCTTTAAAACTACAACCCCCCCCTTGTAGCAAGTCAAAACAGACACCAGTTCTATTCAGCACTAATAAAAAAACATTTGCGTGGGAAACTACAGCTGCATTTGTTGTTCTTGGCAGGAGAGAACACAGCGGCATCTTTATAAAGTGCTGCATTTTAGTGAAAATTCATTGTCTTGTCACTCAGGCTGATAAGGCAGTGTGGGATCAATGTGGAATTTTAAAACGGTTCTATACGTAGTAAATTACATGTCGACTCAAACACCACAGAAGCCAGATTCATATTGAAACATATCAGCTTGTCAGGAACCAATTTTTATTAATATCATTAATAATGTGTCATCAGCATCATCAATGAAATGAGTTAGTCTGTTTAAAGCAGAATCAAGTGTGCATTCATTGCCCTTCTTTTCTTGATGAACACGTCAGTTCCACAAAGCGAAGAAAAAGGAAGGAGGGGGAGAGGGGTCAAAGAGGGCAGGGACTGCAGTGAAGGAGGAAACGCAGGGAAAACGACGTCTGGCGGAGCAGGAATCTCCCCCTTCACTGGGATATGATTGGTTTTTCCCTTGTGCAAGAATGACAACAAAAAAATCAAAACAAAAGAAATTCAAAATGGTGCTCTAAAAACAAAGATGAGAGAGAAAGAGGGGGGTTGCTTGCTGGGATGTTGTGTTGTTGTTGTTTTTTGTTCCATAAAGCCACGTTAGGATTTGATGCAGTCGTCGTCGTCAGAGGTCTGGCTGCTGCTACTGGTTTCGGACTCTGAGCCCTCCTCGACGTTCGCCTCCGCCACACTCCTCCAGGGGGTGAAGTGGAGGGTGACACCCCGCGCCCTCGGGAGAGCCCCATTCCTCTGCATGCCGTTCCTCTTCAGCTGGTCAAAGGACACAGACAATAGTATGTCAATAACATCAAGATTAATGACCAAAAACGGACATTAGCTGTTTCACTGAGTGCTCACCTGTTCGGTTTTAGTCTGGAACTCTCGCAGCTCGTCCTCCGTCAGAGGCAGGAAGTTGTCATCATTTTCTGGGTACTCCTGCCAACCCATGGCCTTCAGCAACCTACAAAAGGATAGACATTTTATGCTTAGGTATGTGTGTGTGAGTGAGTGAGTGAGTGAGTGAGTGAGTGAGTGAGTGAGTGAGAGAGTGAGTGAGAGAGTGAGAGAGAGAGAGAGAGAGAGAGACTGTCAGCTGTGTCCTACCTGTGCTCTGCCTCCAGGGAGCTGGACAGGTGGTCGGTGTCCGAGTCACTGAGGGAGTAGGACAGACCATTCTCGTGGCAGACTTCCTCGCTGTAGGCTTTGGGCTCTGGGGTGCTGCTTTCACCCTGAGAATATTCACACAGCAAGACAACACACTTCAAAAAAAGAAATTGTCAAAAGTGAAGCAAACTGATACAACAAAGCCAAAATGTGTATTTCTTTTGGAATTTTTAGCACTTGACTTTCAGAATTTCCTGTACCAACTCTCCTTTATGTGCAGACAAAAAGTATGACTGTCGACTGGGACGTTACCAAAATTCAACAATGGAATTGTACTTGCAAACCATTAATAGGTCACAATTTGACAGTGTCACGCGACAGCACTCCACAAAATGGAGAATCTTTTTATCTCTGTCATTACCTGTAACTGCTGCGCTGTGCTGTGTGATAAGCCATGAAAATGAGGCCAAACTGCTGCCTACCTCTCCTGATGTTCCTGGGCTGCTGCTCGTCGTCAGCTCTCCGGTGCCCTCGTCCTTCAGAGCTCGCAGGAACTCACTCTTACGGTCCGGACCACGCCGCATCAGCTTCAGCCTCGACGGGGCAATGTCTATGGGAGGAGTCGTGCTGGAAGGGTGCTGTAGGTGTGACGGTGCCACAGGAAGGGAGAGAGGGAGCGGAAGAAGAAGCCATAAAAGAAAAAAAAGTGAGTTAACAATTATTCTTTTCAACAGAGACACCAATTTATCAGCTATGAAATCTATGTGGCCAGTAACATTTTCAGATTAGGAAACAGAGCCGGATGTATGCAGTTATAAAAACATATTGGGTCAAATTGTAGCATTTGCAGACATGCCTTTCAGTGTTACTTTCTGATGTTTTGAACATTACAGTTTTTACTGCACATATACTGCTGCAAAGGAAAATTTCATGTGCACATGTGAGTAAGCATCTCAGTTACAAACCACACCAACACATAATTACTATGTTTAGATAAAACCTGTGATTTACTCACACAGTCACGCATGCAGCCATATGAGCTCGACACAGACTGCTACACTGGAAGTCTGAGTAAAGTGCATCATGTTGGGTATGGAAAATCCCAAAACGTCCTGACAAGACGTTACTTATTCGTCTTTTTCCTACTGTCCTCACCTCTTTCGGGGTGTTGTGCTGTGGTGCACTGACTGGGGTGCTGGGTTTGGCTGCAGAGACGGGACTGGTGAAGACTGAATCTCGGCCTGGCATGTGAAGGCCAGATTTCGTGATCTCTCTACCACCGGATTTCCACTGGGTGCTCTGGAGAAGAAAAAAAAAGAAAAAAGAGGACATATGAGTCTCAGTCACAAAAAGAGAGACTGCCTTCATCAGAGCATAGCACCTACATACAGTGAGGAAAATAAGTATTTGAACACCCTGCTATTTTGCAAGTTCTCCCACTTAGAAATCATGGAGGGGTCTGAAATTGTCATCGTAGGTGCATGTCCACTGTGAGAGACATAATCAAAAAAAAAAATCCAGAAATCACAATGTATGATTTTTTAACTATTTATTTGTATGATACAGCTGCAAATAAGTATTTGAACACCTGAGAAAATCAATGTTAATATTTGGGACAGTAGCCTTTGTTCGCAATTACAGAGGTCAAACGTTTCCTGTAGTTTTTCACCAGGTTTGCACACACTGCAGGAGGGATTTTGGCCCACTCCTCCACACAGATCTTCTCTAGATCAGTCAGGTTTCTGGGCTGTCGCTGAGAAACACGGAGTTTGAGCTCCCTCCAAAGATTCTCTATTGGGTTTAGGTCTGGAGACTGGCTAGGCCACGCCAGAACCTTGATATGCTTCTTACAGAGCCACTCCTTGGTTATCCTGGCTGTGTGCTTCGGGTCATTGTCATGTTGGAAGACCCAGCCTCGACCCATCTTCAATGCTCTAACTGAGGGAAGGAGGTTGTTCCCCAAACTCTCGCAATACATGGCCCCGGTCATCCTCTCCTTAATACAGTGCAGTCGCCCTGTCCCATGTGCAGAAAAACACCCCCAAAGCATGATGCTACCACCCCCATGCTTCACAGTAGGGATGGTGTTCTTGGGATGGTACTCATCATTCTTCTTCCTCCAAACACGTTAGTGGAATTATGACCAAAAAGTTCTATTTTGGTCTCATCTGACCACATGACTTTCTCCCATGACTCCTCTGGATCATCCAAATGGTCATTGGCAAACTTAAGACGGGCCTTGACATGTGCTGGTTTAAGCAGGGGAACCTTCCGTGCCATGCATGATTTCAAACCATGACGTCTTAGTGTATTACCAACAGTAACCTTGGAAACGGTGGTCCCAGTTCTTTTCAGGTCATTGACCAGCTCCTCCCGTGTAGTTCTAGGCTGATTTCTCACCTTTCTTAGGATCATTGAGACCCCACGAGGTGAGATCTTGCATGGAGCCCCAGTCCAAGGGAGATTGACAGTCATGTTTAGCTTCTTCCATTTTCTAATGATTGCTCCAACAGTGGACCTTTTTTCACCAAGCTGCTTGGCAATTTCCCCGTAGCCCTTTCCAGCCTTGTGGAGGTGTACAATTTTGTCTCTAGTGTCTTTGGACAGCTCTTTGGTCTTGGCCATGTTAGTAGTTGGATTCTTACTGATTGTATGGGGTGGACAGGTGTCTTTATGCAGCTAAAGACACCTGAAAAAGGTGCATCTAATTTAGGATAATAAATGGAGTGGAGGTGGACATTTTAAAGGCAGACTAACAGGTCTTTGAGGGTCAGAATTCTAGCTGATAGACAGGTGTTCAAATACTTATTTGCAGCTGTATCATACAAATAGTTAAAAAATCATATATTGTGATTTCTGGATTTTTTTTTTAGATTATGTCTCTCACAGTGGACATGCACCTACGATGACAATTTCAGACCCCTCCATGATTTCTAAGTGGGAGAACTTGCAAAATAGCAGGGTGTTCAAATACTTATTTTCCTCACTGTAACTGGTATTGTTGAAATTATTTGACACATGTCCTACTTTGGTGGGGGCCACAGCAGGCTTTGGGACCAGGTTCTTGTAGATGCTGGAGCCTGCAATGGGAGCTTTGCTGCCGTTGGTGGACAAGTTGCCAGCAGTGGCAAACCCCGCAGAGAAGGCCGCGCTGGGGTCCTCCTTGGAAACCTTCTTGATAACCAGCATTTTGGACACCATCTGTTTGCCATTAGGGGGGTTTTCTGGAACATGATCAGTGATAAAATGTTACAAAGTTGAGGATGACAAACCGAGCTCATTCAAGAATTGAAATCCAATGTGGACTCTTACCCCACACTCCAGCATGGGGAGCCACTGCTCGCATCTGAGTCCCAGGCTTTCCAGTTGTTTCAGGGTTGAGGGAAGGCTAGAAAGATAAAACATCTGCATTAAATACCTTAGCATTCAAATTTTGTATTTTCAAGTTATGTTAACATCCAAGAATTTGAGCATGTTGTTGCTGACGGGATTAAGCCTGATGGGTCAGTGGAGGGAAACTCTGGTGATGCATAATACTCATAATATTTACATTTTGTATCAGAAGGTAAATATGGGGAAAAAACGGAAATTGAAAAGGTTTCCGGCAATAGTTTTAAGATCAGGTGCAGTGTGAACAACAACCACAATTTTCCTTAAAATACAGTCTAGATCCAGAGCTGACTGCATTCTGAACGTTCTTTATTAAACGATCCAAATAGCTTTGCCACTGACTCAAAGTATTTTATCTTTCAACAGAGCTCTGTCATTGGGCTGCTCGATTATGGAAACATATCATAAATCACAATTATTTTGGTCAATATTGAAATCACGATTATTTAACACGATTTACTCAGTGACTTTTGGAAAGATGTTGTAATTATTCAACTTAAAAAAAACAACAGTGAAACTAATCAAAAGTGAAAACACCTTGAACTGTGAAATTTCCCTTCATACTTTTGCTGTTTAAATATCTTTTTTTTCCGTTCAGAACACAAGACAAAATAAGAGCTTACTTGCAAAATGCAATGTGCAAAATAATCGTTTTTCTTGATTACTCTGTTTTTGTGACCATTAGGAGCCGAAATCGTAATCGCGATTAATATGACTGTTAATTGCACAGCCCTACTTGGTCATAAAGAACTATGTAAAGCTCAGTAGCATGTTTAGGAATCTACTCACAAAGTCCTCTTCCACGAACTTCAGCTTATCGTCCTTGCCGTCTTTGCGTTCCTCTTTGGGGAACTTGTCCTGGTACGAGGCGCCCTTGCGGGGATGAAAGTTACCATTGCGCTGCCGGTGCCCCGTCTGCCTGTCCCTGTCGACTCCTACCCGTTTGGGGTGGCGTCCCTGGTGGTGGTGGTGGCCGTCCTGGGTACCCCGCGGCGCTCCGTGCCAGCTGGGTGTTTCCTTCCAACAGGAGCCCCCTGCCAGCCCACCATGCCCTCCTTTGGCCACCCCCGAGTCCACTGAGTCATGCCTCAGAAGCAGAGAGGGCTGCTGCCATCCATCACCTCAAGAGAGAAAATATTTATATAAATATATAGATAGCGTATATAAGAATAATATCATTATGCTTTACCAATAGCTGAAAAACAATATGTGGCTTTGACGGGTAGCTCAGTAAGGTTTCCCTTCCTGAAATAACATCTAAACAACTTTGATGGCACGGTCCATGGCACTGAAAACAGGTAGGCAACATCCCTAACAAGCTACACCTACGGTAGGTTCCTCTGTGAAGGACCAAAAGCACCTACACGATACAGAAACAACTACTGAGTGAAGGGATCGGGCAAGCACACTTCACCGTCAACTTCCTAAAATGAAATTAACTAGCCGTTAGTGTCCAAATTACTAGAAGAGACATTTCAGATTTCTTTCAACATGTCTGACTGGCACCGCACACCAAAATCAAGTAGACCCACATAAAGCTGCCTTTCTGCTTTCCAAAGCTGAGGGCAGCGCAAAACGTGAGTCAAGGCAAAGTGAAGTGAGGGACAACGGTGAGACAGCCCTGGGACTGTAGGAGGAACGGGCGAAGAACCTGTCAAACAGGAAGCTTAACTGACTCAAGGTTACTGCTTGGACACAGGATTGAAATTTGCCATCGCACTTGAATGCATCCTGGTGGGACAACAAAATCATTCATCCAGAACAACGCTGCAGTAACCGAGACAAAAACATAACTGAATGGAAACGTGAGATTTCACCAAAACACAGCAGCTCGGTGGATCATTACCATCAATTTCACAAAGGACTAGATGAGCAACGATGAACTGGCATTTTAAAACTGGCACCATGTGTTTTTAGTTCACACAAAAAACCGCATGCTTACACATCAGCAGAGCACTGTTCAAGTGGAGTGTACAGTATAGACACTGATCTGTATATTGATGAAACCAAATAATGTACATAATCTAGAAAGCAAGGACAGATGGTCTGAATGAGTGCGTGTACAATTCATGCATTCATTCATATAATTCATGTAAAAGTAAGCCTCAAAAGGGGACAGGACTCCCAACGGCACCTATCTGCTGCCTGCAACGCTGTTGCAACACCACTGTCTTCTCAGCAGGTGGCCTCAATTATGTCCTCTTTCAGTAAAGGTTTGCCGCTTGCCGTCATCTTCAACATCACACAATGAAAGTCCGGCAGAATTATTTTACAAATTTGGCAAAAGTGATTTCATGTTTGAAACATACCCTGCCTGAAAGCCTAATAAAAAAAGGGTATACACTATTCAATTAGGCTCCATTCAATTAGGCTCCATTCTTCACACAACTAGGGCTGTGCTCGATTGAAGAAATTCTTAGTCGACTAACACTCATTCAATTGTATCGACTAATCGATTAGTTGATTTAATCGACAGATCTGTAAATCTGAGTTTCTCCGCAAAGAGTCATGCAAAAGCACCACTTTAATTCTTGTGTTTACCAGAGATGTGCTCGTACATTTCTTGGAAATAAGTCATTCAGCATGAAAAAAAAGCATAAAACATGACTAATCGACTAAAGAAATCTTAGTTGACTAAGACCAAAACGACCGATTAGTCGACTAATAGGGAGCAGCCCTACACACAACTACTCCTGTCAATGTGTTAACCATTAACCGTGACCAGCTTTCACAAAAAACTTGAATGTTCAACTTTTGTATCCGTCCTTAAAATCAACCACCTCAGGAGGTGGTTTGAGAAGCATTCTAGCCAGATGCTGAAAAGGTGTAACTGCATCTGTCTCTTCTAGAGTAGCACGTGTAATCTGTACTCCTCCTGTAATAACGAGTAAACTGTCGGATTTTCTTGTGACATGACCCGTCTGCTGTTTTTCAGTGCTTAAGGTACACTGAAATTAGCCGTTTTTCTCTGACTCATTAAAGCATACTTACATTTATCTACACATACGATGAGCACCAAGCTGCTGTAAAGTTTCTGATCCCTGATCGGTTCAACCACTGAATGATCTGTGTGGGCGAGGGAGCGGGTTAGGGCCTGTGAAGCCGATAAAACTTCTGTCTAGTTCATAACATTCATTCATGCGTTATAAGGTTATAAATAGTTGTTAGCTAATGCAAGCTAAACTGTTATTGTTGTAACTAAAGTGCAGAAGTCATTCTTCTTCTGGCTTTTTTAACAAACAGCTTCAGGTGCATTACCACCACCCTCTCAACAGATGGAGGAGGCTCACCCTGATTTGCATGTAGAAAACCAAGACAGACCGTTATCAGATTTGTGATCTGGCCAACAGAGACCCATTTGTAGTTACGTGTAAATGACAGTTTCTTAAAAAGGGGCTGTATTTGACATTCAGAACATTATTACAGCAGCAAAAAAATATTTGCTATGTAAAGATTTAGTGTAGTAATGGCATCCTGAGCAGAGAATAAAGTCGCACTACCTCTGTGTGTTTTGTAATCCGACATCTCTGTTCTTTGTTTTGAAAGACGGTATGGCCGCACAAGTGTGACTGTGAAAAAAATGTGGGTATTTCATGTATTGGGGAACTGTCTGCCAAAGCCGTGTAAAGGGAATCCCAGCCCGCTGTTTTTCCCCCCCGTATTTCGGGTACAGCCACTTGAAATCTAATCTGGATTTATCCGGATACCAGACACTTTACATTGTAAATTGAGCCTATGACAGACAACATTGAAGAATAGCAAACAGACATGTTTGGCAGCAGACTTTAATACATTTTTTTATTTAAAGCCCCTACACCCCCGTAGCCCACTGTTGTATGTTGTCTGATTAGACCTCTTGAAGAGAGACCACGTGTGCATACATCCAGGCAAAGTACTGAGGTGCAAGACAAAAAAAGACTTAATTGCAGGGTACAGAGGAGGTCTGAGGAAGACCTTGTAGATCGAAACATTGCCTTTATGTAAAAGACAGATAAATTATTCATTTGGAGCCTAGTGTCGCATTGCCAGACCTTCCTACACAGTGCTGTGGAGGAGGGTCTGGCTAGTCCACATAGCATTCCGGGATGGGAGAAAAACGTGCTCTGGTTTATTGGCATTTCTTAAAACCAATCACAATCGTCGGGGCCTCTGCAAAATAGCCTCAGGAACGAATGTACGTGCAAAGGTTGTTTTAGTCGTGCAACAGAAAACTCAGATTGGACAGATAGTCTAGCTAGCTGTCTGGATTTACCCTGCAGAGATCTGAGGAGCAGTTAACCATAGTCCTCATGAATCAACCGAAGTTTAAAATGCCAACACAAAGAAAGCGGAAGGTGACGGACATCTGGCCGAAATGAAAGACATCAGGCGGAATTTCCAGCACCTGAGCAATCCCGGAAGTGGACTGTCGTGGATGTAGCCTAGGTCTGGCTACACCACTTATCTATTCTGCAATAGGGAAAAAATTTGCTCTGGCACTGGTTTGCAATTCTTTAAACCAATCACAACTGTCCTGGGAGGCGCTAAGCCCCTGATGCAGCAACAGTGCCCTTGCAAAATAGACAGCAGAGATAGTGAAAGGGGAGGGACATCCCTGATGTCAGGCTTTATCCCAGCACAGTACACCCATTGAGCCAGACTATTTGGAGCTTAACAGTGTGCAGACCTTTGTGCCCTGTTATTAGACCTCTTCTCAGGTCTGTGTTGATACGCTAGAACCAGCACTACAGTGTTAGAAGATTCAGTTTCATGGTTTCATTCTTTTTGCTCATATTCTCACAGCTGCTTTCCCTTACGTAATAACAATGACAGGGTTTACAAGTAACTGTTCTGAACGGTTACCTGCTGGAGCACGCAGGGAGCCGTTGTTAAAGAAGCCATCAGAGGAGTTGTGGCGACGGCGGCTTACAGCGGTTCTGCCGTCTCTGTGGTGGTGGGGCTCACCTTGTTTCTCAAGGTTGGCAGCAGGGGACTGGATGGGGACAGAAAAGGGGAAAAGGTCAGTCAAAGTGGACTCTACACTGAGATGAGGGACAATGAATCACACGTCCCTTCCAGGGTAAACTGACGACAAAAGAACAGAAAACTACATAAACAGCAATTACCCTTAGACCATTTTTCAGGCCTTTTTTTTCTCCTCTCTCTCTTTATCTTTGTCCTTGTGAAGAAACTTAGATTAGCAGAAGTCCTCTCCATAGTCCAAGAAAATAATCTTGAAATTGCTTTATCATGAGAAATGTGCTGCTATGGAAGAGCTCCTCAAGTCACTGCACTGACACAGCCGTGTGTTACATAATGCTCAATTCCATCTGAATCATATCTTTGTTATCAGCTGAGGTTCAAAGATCAAATAACAGTGTTCTACAGCCTATGCAAGCTCATCTCAAGGAGTTTTTTAAAACTTCCACTGACAATATACAGCACTACGATGTACCAAAAAAAAACTAGGAGAATAAACTGCAGCTCTGATCCTGTCAAGTGCATGCTGGCTAATAACTGAAGACCTATGACATTGAGGTGAAGTCGTGTCAGCAGGACAGTGACTGTGGACTTGTTTCTCAGTCTTGACTCTTGATTTAGCTGGGCAACTTCCTGACTCACAGATACACTGAGCTCTGGACAGGAGAAACACATTCACAATCTCAGATGGACAGTCAGACCGCTCCACACTTTATTTTTAACAGAAGGACAAATCAATCACATCGTTCATTTAACATTCACCCTTCTTCAAATGCAATTTCCCCCCTCAATTTTACTTTCAAGAGGCTATATTTTTGGATGAATATTTTGTTTTTCATACAATATTCAATCTAAGATACAGCTTGGTTCCAGACCCCTAAATTGCAGCCCAAATTATGCCCGGCAATTAAAATAACTCTAGAGTTGCTTCTGTGAATTGCTGTTTATCCTGTTGGGAGTCAATCAGGGCCTTTGTGGGTAAGAATAAAGTGTGTGGTAAGTCAGACTCTGGGACAACTTGACCATAGGCCACCAGGTCAGTAAACAGTCTAATCAATGCTTATGATTTCTGGTTAGATTTATGATTCTTCGTTGAACTACAGTAAGAGCCTGCAATTCGTCCAAAAAGCTTTTTTTTTAAGCCACTGCAGATTTATTAATGTTTGGATGCAAAAATCACAAAAATACCTCCATGAAATCCTCTACCTGTACGTTGACTTGTCAATTTATGTTAATTAAATGGTTTATTTTCTTCCATCATCAGTCTTTTATATGAAGGTACACAATGTCTAGGTAACTCTCTGCTGAACCATGTACTGACTGCACTGTCAGTCCCTGCGATGACTCGTCACTAATTCCACACACAAACGCACTTAGGGGCACGTTCAGACCAGGAAACCGGAATCTGGCGATTTCCCCCAGGGTTGTGCGGCAGTGGGAATGTCGCGAAATGGCCCGAAATGGCCCATTTGTGTGACGTCCTGTTGTGGTTTTTAACCCCCCAAAGTAGCACAAGTACACTTTATATTTTACAATTACTGTTTTCTGTCAGATCCTTTATAGATCTCGACATTTCCGACCGCACTCGAAGGCAGCTTCATTTCACTCCTGGCCAGTTCAGTGCTCGAGTTTCATTTTTTATCCTCGATAGTGTTTTAAAACGTTCTTGGTTTAGCAATGGAGGCAGTGATGTTTCCCGTTTACTGTACGGGGCTCTCACACCGCCTCAAAACCAACTGACAAGTTTGATCGCTGGTTACGTGATTGGCCACCGCAGCGTGACGTCGTGTCGCGTTTCTCCAGAAGTTGAGTCGGTCTCAACTTTTCACCACACCGTCGGACGGTCGACGCAGGCAGTGTGAATGCAGGCTCAGGTGTACAGATGCACATTCACATCAGGTGTTATAGCAGTAACACTGACAGTTATAATTTTAAACTGTCTATCTCAAGTACCATTTTTCCCGTGTCTAGCACACACTCAAATACTTTCAGTACACACACAAACCTTGGCAGGCTGGGGCGTGGAGAAGTTAAGCCAGGCAGGGACAAAGTCATGCTGCGCCATTTAGGTCCAGTGTTTCCGGTCAGTGGATCGAGGCATCAAACCTCATGGCCAGGATCTAACAAAAGAAATGGCACAACAGGAATTACATCTTTTAAAAATTCTGATTCAACTATTTCAAGCCCAGAAACATGGATCGAATTCCCTTTTACACCAACATGAATCTTTCGATTTTGTCATTTCCTTCAAGTGTTTTGTCTACCAACAGTTATTTAGAAATTCACTTAAGGGCTCCCTCAAGAGACAAACAGTCCTATTAAGCAGTGATTCATTCCCCCATTTACAATTGCAACTCAAAACACATCTGTTTAAAGCTGCCTATTTCACTTGATGTCAATCGCTCTGCCTCTTTCTGTTGTTTTATATTGTTTTTTTTTGCTGCTTTTAAATGTCTTATATCTCTGTACGGTGTCCTTGAGTGCCGAGAAAGGCACCTTTAAATAAAATGTATTATTATTCTTAGCAGAAAACCACAAAGCTCAACTTGCTGCAGCTGTACCTGTGAAGCTGATAACTGGTCGACAGCCCGGATGGAAAAATATATTGTCCAGCATAATACAAGTATTATTTTACAACATGTGTATGTGCTAAATGTATAACTCGTCATGCTTAAATTTTGCTCAACTTTCTAATTTTACTTCAATACCATTATGCGTACAAGGTGGAAAATCAACACCTGCTACCCACAAAATGTTGACAGATGACTTGTAAAAGGACCACACTAATGCAATTAACTTCATGGCTATGGAGTCCATGCATGTTTGCAGTAGCCAAGTCAGTCAAGTAAAACTTTATCATTACCCCAGAGTCTGTGGCTCTGAAGTCCTCTGCCTCCTCTCTCGGTCCGGCTGGGCTCGGTTCCTCAGGCCTGTTGGCACTGATCACAGAGTGTGTGCACTGACAGATGAGGAGCAGCACACCGACAACCCTCTCCCCACCTCCTCCAGGAAAGCGCAGCCCCTTTCCCCAGAGGCAGATCGCTTCGTCCAGGGTGAAACACTGGGAGATGGGTCAAAAGGTTGCAGGAATGATCTTGAATGGCGATCCAGAGAACTGGCAAAGCAGGAAGTAGATTTTAAAGCAGAAGCACAGAGGCCTATGAAGGACCGACTCCTTCTTGAACCGGATTCCCAAACAGCTCCTTTGCAGGTCACGTCGCTAATGAATTGTAAGTGCTACTGTTTCCAGTCCAGGTAATTGTCTAGGCAGACTTAATCCTTCACCAATTCATTTGTGCCATTTGCTCTTATTGTCAGAAGTAAGACTCAATACCTGATTGGACTTTATACTGAATGGCAAAATGAATCGATCTGACAAACATGGAGAGCAGATTGTGTAGCAGTTCCACTTTGACACCAGATGAGGGAAGACAGACAGGTGTTGTCCTGCCACACTGCGTGCCAGTATGTTTTTACGTCGACTCACCTTTTACCGAATCATTTTAAGTTCTGCGGAAACGCATGCAGAAAAGAAAGAGGTTCAGAGACAGTCTTTTAATGGCAATGGAGGTCACTGAGAACTACGGCTCACCTCATTAAACTGATGAAAGACTGTCTGAGTTTGAAGAAAGATAATGCTCAAAAGGTTCAAAGTCACATGACAATGAAGGAAGTAAAACCCAATGTTACATTGCCTTCATTTTCAGTTTTGGTTAGTGAAATAGAGATGCTGCTGCATGATGCATTATAATGCCGTTTTTATCTTTATATGTTTTAATATCACATTTGTAAGACGCCCATTTAATTATCTGTGGCTTTCTGATTAAAGCAGATATAAGGTATGGCTCTGATTTCATAGATATGCAAGCTCAAAAGCTAAACAAAAATCTTCCACAAGTCAAAAGGTCTTCGTGTCATGAGATACACAAGAGTCCTTCGACAACAATCAAAGTCGTCCAAAAAGAAATCTGTAAGACAGCTCTCGGTTGAAAAATAGCATGCGTCCAAAATTTGCCAAGACGGTCTTTCCTTCCTTCTTTAATGAAGTTTCAGCAGTGCAGTTTTCTTGCTGAGGGTTCACTGGTATCTGCAGAGGAACACACGGGAACTGCATTAAACACCAACAGCCTTAATTTAGAAAAAGCATCTCAAAGCTCCAGTTTTAAAAATTCACAAATGCTTACATTCAGTGTCTAGTTTATTCGGTACACCTAGCTTAAATAATACAAATGAATACACAAGTCCTGCAAAAAAAGCCTACCTTTATAAAAATTAGAACATTCAGTTTTTGTTGAAACTGTTTTAGAGAGGTGGTGATTCGACTGTATGCTTATTTTCAGAAGCTGTGTTGGTGGTGCTGTTGAATTTTATTGTGAAGTGTTTCCAATTTTTAGTTAACCCTTATTGATATAAATAGGGTGGACAAATCATCGATCAAAATATTTAAAAAAAAAAAAAAAAAAAAATCACCTCCAGTAAAACGCAACATAATGTAACAGCACCACAAACTACAGCTCCCAAAATAACCATTAAGTTAAATCAATCCCTATCTGTCACAAATAGATCACAGAGCTGTTTAATTATACTTGATTTGCCTACTGAACTGGCAACTGAGAATACAGAGAAACTAAGCTTAAACCAACATCTCCCTTAATACCTCTATACCTGTATTAATCCGAATAGCAAATACATTATGAAAGATGCTCATCCTTCACTGCATGCCGATATTAAACCCCAAAATAGCTTACGATTCAAGAGACAACCAATGGCTTAAAAGAAAACTGCTTTTGATATATCAAATACATTTTGAGAGGTATGAAAGAAAAGGCATGATTCGGTTTTCTCAGAACCATTCCATGCTGAAAAGCTGACTTTTATAAAACTGTGTCGGCTTTAGTATATGAAATATTTATAACAGTGTAAAAATAACTAACACGTTTTTCCTCGCTACTTCTCCAAAGACTGCTGCGCATCTAAACATGACAGGTAGTGAGTGTGGATAAAACGGAGGTTTACAATCTCAGCAGCGGTTCTTCAGTCCTACACCTTGTTCAACGATGCAATATAATACACCTTAAATCCTCAAACAAAATGAATCCCTGTATGCACAAACTCAGAGCTACCATGGTCTCGTTAACGTATTCCCACTGAACTATTACATAACAGCTCAACATCAATGAGTTTGCCACGGACTCAGGCTACAATGTGCAGCACAGACATTTAACGTTACTTCACTGTGAAACAATACTCGGACAAATGACCACAGCGCATCTTTTTGTTAAATACCCAGTTTAACATTATTATACACTGTGGGAAACCCACATGTCCACAAACACTGCAGCAGACCGAATCAACACACTGTAACATTACATGCACGTTTCACCAAGCTAACTATCTGAGTAATGTTATGGATTAAAGTGCTTAGAAATAAATTTAAGACGCAACGCGACCGCGTTGTTAGCTAAATAGTCTATGCTAATCACTAACTAATAACGTTATTAGATCTGTCCTAACTCTGCTGCTAGCTAACTCTGCTTAGCTAGTTAAGTAAGGTTAACGTTAGCGTAGCATTCGTTAGCTAATAGCTGGCGTTACCCAACCTGTTAAGTGACGATAGCCAACGAAACCTGCTAGATAGTTGAAATGAATTAATACGACGAGGGAACTAAGCAAAGTAAACATGTTTTTAATATGCTCACGGGGACTGGAACAGCTTATTTAAGCAGTCGCCACATACATACAATAGAGGTAAACAGACCTGGCTTCGTTGGAACAACACAGTTTCAAAATGGCTACCTTAGCAGCGGCAGCACACATTCATCAGCTTGCTAAGAGCTAGCGAGCTAACTTGCAGTGTTTCAAGGCGATACCGCGTACCTTCTCCTAAGCGACATAGCCTCTGATAAATAACGATTCGAGTATATAGAGAGGCTGAATATATTAACAAGATTGCACTTTTTCGCAACGACTCACTTCTTTACTAATGCGCTATTGATGTTTGTTTGGGTTTTCGGATGGCTTACCACTGGCGCTGCACTGAGGGATTCAGCCTCAATGATGCTACGTTCAAGATCTGTCGCGATTATGCAACTTAACGAGGGTCCACAGTGTTTTTTAAATTGAACAGGCTTAACAGTCAGCTTTTATAAATCATTTTCTATTTAAATAAAACAACATTTCCATGTCTGAAATTATGACATATTATTTCTGGGATATTTAAAAAAAATATATTTCTAGAACACGATGTTGGTAGCACGTTTAGTGGGATTTTGCCATCTTGAATACAACTTAATACCTTCCCCGCCACTCACAGCCAAACCAGTCGATGTCAGAACCCAGCCTTCAGTTTGAGCAGCTTTGGTTTGAGCCATACAGTCTATGGGAGACAGACATTTAATCGAGCACCGATAGAAAGGCAGCCTGCAAAACTATGCTGCAAACGACCTTTAGTTTAGCTAGTTAACGTTAACTTTGTTACCACTAACTCCGTGTAATTGTGCCTGCAGTGGCGAACCATTGAATGACAAACATTTACAGGGTAACGTTTAGGTAACTGCAACATCTGTGTTTTATTGGTTGTTACAGTAGAATGGCGATGTATTGCATCAGGTTGAGAGAATGTTATGCTAGCTGTTAGATAAAACTCAAGTGTGCTTGTGCTATGGGGAGTGTTTTATTACTTATAAATAACGTGTCTTTTTCAGATTGAAAATGATTATATTTGCATCTGGAAGACGTATACTTTCTGGGGTAAGACACATACAATGTGACTGTTTATCAGTGCAACGTGTCTACTAATAAATACATAGTAGGCTACTCTATGTGCCATAATTATTTAACGATAAAAAGTCATGATGTTTATGCACCTCCTATGATTATTATGTTCTCAGGTTCCAGTATGGAGATGTCTTCAGCAGATACCCAGAGCACTAAACTACACAACAGAAGCTCAGCTGCGGTTTCACTCTCAATCCTCCTCAGTGTTAATGCCATTCAGACGAACTCCCGTCAACAGGCTGTTGAGCATCAGGCCCGTGAGCTGGCCTGCCTCACGTCTCTGCCACGGTGATTCACGAGGCACCTCAGAGAAAAGCAGCAGTAAAGAGGGTTTCAGTTTGAGGGCCCTCACCCAGGCTCCTAAACCAGCTCTTTACCTCGGTTTCTCTGGGCTCATGCCTTTCCTGTCTGCACCTCTCCTGATGGCTGCCACGCAGTCCTTTTACCCAGAACTGGCATATGCTCAAGTGGTCTACGGAGCCTCTATAGTCTCCTTCCTTGGAGGTGCCCGCTGGGGGTTTGCAATCCCTGCCGGTAGTCCTGCTCAGCCTGACTGGATGAACTTGGGCAACAGTGTGGTTCCTTCACTTCTGGCCTGGCTGGCATTGCTCTGCAGGGACAATATTGCAGAGGGAACCCTGGTAGTTCTTATGGGACTGGGTCTCTCTCTTCACTATGACCTGACCCTGCTGCCTGGCTACCCCGACTGGTTCAAAGCCATGCGAACTCTCCTCACTCTGGTCGCCACCTTCTCACTGGTGGCTACCCTGACAATTAAAAAATTCTGCAAGGAGAAGACTATCAAACGTATTCATAACTGATTTAAGAGGACAGTTTGTACTTTGAGCCACAATGACTCAATAAAAATGTAAAATGAAATGCAGATGTGCAGACAGTCTTGGTTTGTTCCCACTGTACACCAACACATCTTTTGGGACAAAATGTGACACGTATCAATGTGGCATATCATTTAGAAACAACAAAAGACTTTGAAATTCAACATTTATCATTTATCAGAAAACATATGTAGAATCACATTCTTTGCTGTGAAAAATACAGACAAAAAGTACCCTTATTGAAGTGTTTCAATATGGCAATTTTACATGTGTAAATTGGAGACAATGGATAAAGATTGGGACTATTTGCATACCTTTCCTTTCCATTGTTGTGTAACTCCAGACGTGTACAAGTCAGTATGGTACAGTTCTATGTTATTAATGTTAACTTTTACAAGACTGTCTCTCCCTGCCTCTTATGACTCTATTCTGAGTCTACAGTATACGATAGAGACCTAAACATTTATTAAAATATGTAAAAATGTTACTTTTCACACATCACAACCTATAAGGTCATAAATTAATCACAATGAGATTTATTGGAGATTAACATTCAACATAAATGTTCAGTGTAAATCCATGAGTGCTGAGTTTAGTGGCAGAGCTGATATTGTCTTGTTTGCACAGTGAAGAAAATCTTTTTTGTAAACGTATACAGTCGACTCGGGGTTTTTTTGTATGTATGTGTAAAATCAGTGTGATGTTTACAGTGGAGGGTCCTCTGGAGCCATCTTTTAAGTTATTACATTTTAAATATCTTAAATGAAGAGAGGTAATGCAGGTTCATTTTAAACCCAGCATGCACATATGTTTATTAAGTCTGAAAAGTGACCAATGAAATGTTATTACTGTTTAACATTAATATTCTGCTGTTTGCAAAGGAATAACAGTACATGATAGGAAATACTGTTACTGTGCAACGTCTTCACTCCGCTTGCAAATGTGATGAGCTCCAACATTATCCAACAGTGGTGTGCTGTTCAAGTTTATAATTATTTACAGAACTCCCTTCCCCTGGAACTTTGGTTCCATTATTAAATAGGCTCAAGTGGTTTGATACATCTTCCAAGTAGCAATGCACTCACCTCAAACATTTCTTTAAGGGAAAATAGAGAAAGCAAACTAAAAAAAAACATGGGCTTTTCACATCTTATCCAAGAACTATTAGCAGTGTTCCCCAAACGAAAAAAAAAAACTGGTCCATCCAAAATAGAATTCCTCCGCTATGAAAATATCCTTATCTCAAGGATAGCTTTGTCTTCAAATACATGAGAGGAAAATAAGTGTGTTTTCACTGATACTCTTGTAAAAGTATTCCGTGAATTGAAAACAGAGACACAGATGAGCAGTGTAAGCAGTTTTGGCAGTTTTCCAGTTTTAGATCTGCTGTCATATGTTCAATAAATGTCAAATGTTGTGGACAAATACAAAAGAAAAACATGTCTAATCCATGTATAAATAACATATATGATCACGTGAAAGCCTACTTGAGACAGAAACATACGTTTGTGTTTCTTAAGGTGCAGCTTTTCTTCACTTTATGCAGTTTTGGGATGATTCAGGTGCTGATATGGACGCTCACAATTTGAAAATTATACTGGCTATCAGAGCACAGCCAGCCCGCCGTCACAACGGCTGGTGATCATATTTCCAACTTCAGTCCAGGTATCCAGGTGAGGGTCATAGATTTCCACAGAGTCCACTGTCACCGGGGCAGAGAAGTCTCTGCTGGCGGCCCTGCCACCGACGGCGTACAGCAGCCCGTTAACTGCTGACACTGACACGCCTGCACGAGCAGTAGACATCGAAGCCACCTCAACCCATTTCTCCTGTAGAAAGACAAGTACGGTGGTGAGGAGCATGTCAGGACACGGATATTACGGAAAACTGACTGAAAATTAAATCCCACTTTACCTCTTCTGGGCAGTACTTCTCCACTGTCTCCAGTGCACCCAGTGCCTCATTCCAGCCGCCCACCGCGTAAATGCAGTTATTGAGACAGGCGACGCCCACATAGGCTCGACGTGTGACCATGACGGGCAGGGCGCTCCATCGGCGGGAGATAGGGTCATACACCTCGGCTGAACGCAGCTCCATTCCTTCGTCACTTATTCCTCCAATCACGTAAATAAAACCTGGAAAGAGACAACAGCATTTAGTCCAGAGCTACTTCACTAAACTGTGTCCAAGTCATCAGAGAAGAAATACACTGTAACAAGTGAGAAGGGGAGTTCAGCGCGTGTGAATGTGTTTGTGAATACTGATAAAAAAGCACTTAAGTTGCACTGGATTTTACACATTTATTTTTGAAAAAAAGCGGAGGAACCCACCTTGTAGCTCACAGCAGCCAAAGTAGTATCGAGGAACTGCCATGCTGCCGATGACCTCCCACTTGTTCTCCTCTGGGTCATACCGCTCCATGGTCTTCCCAATCTCAGAGCCAATCCAACCACCTACAGAAGTATAGTACAATTATCAGCTTATGCTTTTTGTCCGTTTCCCAAAATATACGGTTTATCGATTGAATTGCACTGACTACGTAACTATTATCATTTCACAAAATGATTTAGTTGAACTTATTTCGCTTTTTGTTCTCCCATTTTCCATGTTGTTTTCTGTTTTCTATATTCTATGTTGATGAGATTCTATCACCCAAAATACAACTGTTTTCACAGGCTGAGAACCACTATGGCTAGTAAACTGATCCTCGTGTGAAAACGATTGCAGTGCTCCTTTAATCAGAATCAGAAAAGGGTTTATTGCCAAGTAAGTACAAGACTTACACTTACAAGGAATTTGCCATGGTGGCGGGTGCATACATAAACAAACAAACAAACAAACAAACATATTGAACATTACTATGAAATAAACAATAAATACAGAAAACTAAAACTATTAAAACTAAACTACCAGTTTGTGCTGTATGTATTTCAGTTATACATGGTGCTACTGTGGCATTTACCAAGTGCATACAGAGCTCCGTGGCAGGGACAGACGCCAACTCCACAACGCGGAAAGTTCAGAGATGCCACAGCGGCCCACTGCTTGGTCACTGGGTCGTATCTCTCAGTGCAGTCAAAAATCATTGAGTCTTTCTCCCCTGGTGGAGAAAAAAAAACATTATTCCTTGTCAGACTGAAGATTGTTGAGGTTCTTTTATTTTTGGGCTTGAACACAAACACAAGACGGCCTCAGGTCTCTCACCTCCTACCACATAGATCATTCCCTCCAGTACTGCGACCCCCAACCCGCTGCGGGCCTGGTGCAGTGACGACACGGTGGTCCAGTACTGGTTAAAGGTGTCGAAGCGCTCCACACAGCTCAATGCCCGACTGTCACTCCAGCGGCCGCCCTGCAGCCGAGTGTAGCCTCCTGCCAGGTGGAAACAAGTAAAAGTCCAAGATTAAATGGCATTTCTGACACTTCTTATTGGGATTCATCAGGTTACTTTACAATGTTGAAAAAAGTGATTTGAAACCGAACCTATGGCATAGAGGTATTTCCTGGCTTTTCTTCTGGGTCTCATCTTGGCTGGTTGCAGCTGACTGTACATCTTATTTTCTTTGGGAGACTTTGTGACTTCAGTGTATTCCTTCAGCAGAGTCTGCAGTGCCACCCGCAGGCTGAAATCTGTAATACCTTTAATGAACGTCAAAATGGCCAAAATTTCAAGATGTTGTTTATGATCCGTCACCTAATCAATTTTACAGCAATATCGGAATATAAGTATGTCAAATATAAAAGGGGCGTGCAAAATGTTATGTTTCCCCTCACCCTCTATGTACTTGAACAGTCTCTGTGGGGATAGCAGAGGGAAGCGGACTGGTTCCAACACTTCCACTACATGTTTTTTCCTCTTTGCCACATCTTGGAGTACCCAGTCCATGGCTGCAGTAAATACCTGGTACTCATCCTCAATTCTCAGCTCTTCGCTTCTTAGCAGCCTCACCAGCTGATCCTTGGACAGGCCCCTGAACTCATCGGTGACACACACCTAAAGGGAGGCAGATGATAGAGGCAATCTGTAAGTATCAAACCTCAAAATTCAGTGTGAGTTGAAGCACTTTTATCAAAAAGAAATGGTAAAACTACAATCATGATAAAAAGCTGATGGTGTTTGACTGGGCTTGTTTTGAATAAAGACGGAATAATAACAGATTTTATGTACATCTAGCTTTATTTTGCCATGGAAACAGAACAAAGTTTGACAGCAACACCAGAGACAGTGCCTCCTATATTGTTTCATACCTCCAGAAAGTGAACTTGGATGTAGTTCTCAGTAACCTCCAGCATGTCCATGCAGGCAATCTGCTCCAGAAACTGAAAGATGCCCACACAGTTGGACGGGTCCATGTGGCCCTTGAGAAACTCTCCACAGATAGACACCACCTCGTTCAGCTGCAGCATGTCTGCTGCCACCATCAGCTCCTGGACGTTCTCCACTGTGACACTGATCACGCCTGACAGGAAAGGGTAAATATTTCCACTCAGAAAATGGTACGAAATTACAAAAATTTAATGAAACATAATGATGGTGATATCAGTGCGGATGCGGACCTGTGTATATGAAGTCCAGCAAAACCTCAAAGACTTCAGTCTCCACTCCAAGGATCTGCACCTCCTCTTTATCCGCCTCCCTCATTCCCCCAGAAAACAGAGCAGAGAAGTAAGGGCTGCTAGCAGCAAGCACCAGTCGGTGGACCCTGAAGACCCTGCTGCCAACCTTCAGCCCCACATCACAGAAATCGGTGCGGAGCCGCATCTTGTTCATCTGGGCCAGGATGAGTCTGGCGTAGCGGTCTGAGGTCAGCAGAGCCTGCTCAGACGCCTGTGTTGCCATGGCAGCTGCAGCATCACCACCACAACCAGTGGATGTTGACATGTAGGTGGAGGACATAACCGCTGGGGCCGGTCTGTGTTAACATGGAGCCCAGTATTCCAAAACCCTCCACTCTAGTGAGTCTCAGCGTAAAACAGACCTGAAAGACACACGAGGTGAATACATCAGCCTCAAAACACACAGAGTCACACTCACAGACACACTTGACTGTTGTGTAACAACACAAAACTGTGGCAATGAATGTCGGCAATATGCGATACATGTGTATATATATAACAAATCTAGATAAAGCACGATGGTCACATTGTTGCTATTTTGGCCATAAAAAAACAGCTACTTCAGCCGTAAGCCAGACGTGCTAGCCAACAGACAGCTCGCTAGGGTGGATTCAACAATCATCAGTAAAATCAATTGGAATGACACTAAAACTTTACAGCTCGACTAACCCCTGCTCAGAGTGTTAACTCACAGAGAATTACGGACTTGTATAGAAAAAACCCCAAATTCAGCTTCTTTTTGGCCGCGACTTACCCATAAGTTTACTGATGAGGATGCAGGGAGGCAACTTCCGTCACCCTGCAGACTGTCAACAACATCTTTCTGGATCGACTGCACTGGTCTGGTAGTTGAATCTCCAGCCACAACTAACAGATCCCCGAGAATGTTGCATTTTATACATCGTTTTTTGTAGCCTATCGCAACCCTCGTTGTCCCTCTTGTGAGACAGAACTTTAATTACACCAAGGTATGGCTTATTTAGTTTTTAGTTTGAATTATTTTATACATTGTCTTTTTTTGGTCAGTTTACCCAGGTGTGTCATTACACACACCACCAGATGGCAGTCTCGCCTTTGAACAAGCAGCTAATCAAATGAAAGTCCTTGACAACAAGCCACAGAAACCTACCATGTAAATTATCATAGTATTCTTAGCATGTCAGCCCCCAGCAGAATGGTAATTTTAGATGTAGCCATCCTCCACTGTGTTGGCTCTAACCTCTTCCACTGGAGACTTCACCAAGCCTACAAGCTAGCCTACTCTTAGACTTCGCAATGGGACGTCCAGTTTGTTTTAATCAGTAGCTTGGCATCCAGTTTTTTTTAAATATTATATTGGAAAGAAACCTGTTATTACACACAGAACTTTAAGCACTGCTCGGGCCCACTGGACCTATCTGGTTCACTGAGTTGAGGTGAATAACACCTGTGACAGTTACAGGAAAAAACTCCTGTAACTGTCACTTGACTTGTATTTCCTGCTATTTCAATGTGTCACCCAGAATATAACAGCCAGTGGTGTACTAGAAAATATGTGGCTAATTATAACTCAAAGGAAGATAGATGTGTGCCAACCTGGACACCCTTTGTACTACATGCTTGGTTGGGTTCCCCTCCTGCTGCCCTGTATTGTAAAATTTCCAGTCTGTCCTGTTTGCCTAAAGGTAACCACCATGACCATTATCTCAGCTGAACAATTGGATATTTTATAATTATTAGATACAGCTTAAATGGACTCTTAGTAAGCCAATATATCGCAAAGCTCGCCCTCTCAACTAAATGAGCTTTGAAAAAAACAAGTTATGATCACTTTAACTCTTTGCAGCCAAGTATCTAAAATCTAGACTCAAAATGTTACGTGTCCGGCCCTGAGAGACTACAGTGAGTTTGTGAACGTGAGCCAAAGATTCAGTGAAAACTGTCTAACTTTGAGCCAATTAATATATAGTTTTTAATCATTAAGTAAAAAAAAAATGTTATGGTAATAATACTACGTTATATCATATTCAGCTTCCCCATTTAATTGACTTTTAGCATTGATCTTTCAATGAGTAAACTTGAACCTGACAATGTTTAACCTGTGATGTGATTTATTTTTCAAATCATCCCATTTAAATGCTGATCAGAGAAATCCAACAAGGTGAAAATTTGGAAGAAGAATGTATCATTCATCCTCAAATAAGATTAGTTTTTTCTCATTGGTGGTACGAGCACTGTCACTTTTGAAGTTGGACAACAGCTTCCTTTCATTCAACGTATTATGCATGGTATAGGGACATACATGTTCTCTACAAGTCCAGCATGATAATATGCTCATCAGAAGTCGGTTTAAATAACTGACACATTTGTTGTTTTTTGTTGGTAGCTAATGACTTCATTACCAGAGGCATAAAACAAGCCTCTGATAAATCCTTTAAATTAAGCTTAATGAGAGAATGTCTATGCATTATCCCTAGTGTTTAGGCTTTCTGTGTTTCATTTTGTAATATGAATGTTTATTTTTCTTTGCCTTTTGTTCTTTATGCTGCTGCCTGGGCAGGTGTCTCTTGTAAAACAGGTTTTAATAAGTAGGTGAGGTGCTAAAATGAATTTGAAATGTAGTGACACTTCTTTTGATGAAAGTGGTTCTGTTACAGTGTGATTAAGCCTTTTTTCTGTTGGGCATGGCTCTAGTAGTCTCTCATTTATTTTCTCCTATAGGCAATGTTTTTGCTTGTCATGAACATGATGATTAGTTTCACCATTCACCATGTCTCTCCATTGTGGTGATGGGAAGCAGACTGTGTTTGCCTTGCTCCCAGAATCTTCCATGTAGTGGGAGAAAAAGTAAAGTGTAAGGGTCATCCTATGGAAAGCAGTCACCATAATTACCATTCTGTTTTAAGTGCAGGGTATGTCTGACTTTTTCATCAGAGCTCTGTCCTTTGGCTAGACGTTGCTTTCACCAGGAAAGAAAAACATCATTAAACTGACAGCTTAAGGGTTCTTATGGGAGTAGGTAGAGTTCAACGTTTACTGAGTACTTATGATTGGCTTTAAATTGAACCAGATAATGCAAAACAAGTAATTTCAGCTCTCTGTGGTAGGAGTTTTTATTATTATTTCCATAATATTGCCCATAACTTATACTGTAAAAATCCCTGTTGTATGCTGAGGGTATTTCAATTTGTAAATAATACAATTTCATGTCCTCTACATATCTGTTATGATTTTGCCAGACAAAGCTTCTTTCCTCGCCTGACAGGACTTGTGAACCACGTAACCCTTGGCTGAGTTCACCACCTACAATGTACATATTGTATTATGCTTTCAGACCTAGCTGGTTTCTGATTTGATCTCTGAAGCCTCTCTGTCATCTGCAGTCTTTCAGTCCTGTGGACATTAGTTTGCTGGCCATGTGCCTGCTGGTTCTTTTTTAATCTATTTGAGAGCCGAACTCCCGCAATGACATTGTCCTGAGAGCTTGAGGGACGCTGATGTCCTTCATTTATTACAGCTCAAATCATTAGTGAGGATTTTCCTTGAGAAGTCGAAGTACAATGTAATATGTATGTCATGCAAACTGTTGAGCATTTATCCAAAAGGAAAGTTATTATTTTAGAGTTGAGTCAGTGTCCTGCTCTACCTGTTTCAAGGAGGGGGGATCGTCTTCCTTTCCTTCTTAAGATGGTATCTGCAAATCTGATTTGGCTGTGGATCAGGATTGGAATTTCTCCTGAATGGTTTGTCAGCAAGCAGCATTATGTTATCCCCCTATAAGAGCTGGCTCAGTGTCACCTCACATTACAGTGTGATCACTTTATCATTTATTCAACTTAAAATACAAATTAAAGCTGCAATTCATAGAATCATTGGACATATGACTTTAGTGTTATGGGTTTAGTGTTATACTAAACATTTTGTTGAATATTTACAATATTCACTGTAGCATTCAAGATGTTGTTTAGCCACTACTGCACATTGGGGTTTACTGTAAGTAATCAGACATGTTGTTATTTTGGCTGCTCTTTCAAAGGAAAGCAAAGATTTTAAAGAAAAAAATGCTTAAAGAGGAATAAAAGCTTATGTAACAACTTTCACGACAGACTTTTCATTCTGAAACTTGTTTGATGTGCATCAATTACCATAATTCCTCCAGGCATGGAAACAATTTTCCAACTTAATTTCCTAGCTTTTCCATGACCTCAACACCTCGGGTGATCAACCTGTAACCCTACATTCTTAAATAAATAGATACAAACTCAATATACAGACAAACTAGCTTTTATTTGGTATTAGACAGGCTTAAAAGAAAATGTGGAGCTGGTATGTTTAATGGTTCAGTCCATAGCCTACATGCTGCTTGGCAGGCAACAGGATCTCTTGCCTTCAGCCAGCGTGTATGTGAGGTAGTAAAAAAGAGAGGAGAAAAAAAAAAAGAACTCTTATCGATTCTGCCTCCAACATAGCAACTGGCCGCTGATTGGCCGATACCCTACACGTTCTCGGCCTCCTATTGGCTCTTTGGTAGCGTGAAAACTGTGGAATCGGACGGAGACAGAGGGGAGGAAAGACGCGATTGGCTGCTGCCAAAAGCGAAAACCTCTTTTTCTGAGAGCCTGCGAGACAGTTGATGGTGTGTGTATTTTAGGCGTGACTCCAAAGGTAATTCGTCCTGCTGCCCCTCCAGCCAGGACTTATTTAAATTGAGGACTATAAAGCAAAATTACTATGAATTTAAACGAGCCAGTTATGCGACTGAGGTGAAATAGAAAGGGAGGAAAGTAGACGTGCTGTGTATGTATGAGTAAGAAACATGCGTGGGGGCTGGGCTTTTACATAGATTAAACCATAGAAAATCTTGTATTAAGATTCAGGGAGCTAAGGAAAATAGGACTGGGCAGTGTAAGCTATATTGCTGTGAAAGCAAATGGCTTTGGGGTAAAGCCAGGTTGGACTGTTTTTCAGGTCACTTGCTTGACCTTTCTAGCCTTCATTTTTTATACCATCCTGTACAGGAGTTAGAAAAATGCGCTCTTTCCTGTCCCTCCTCTTTCCCTTTCTGTCTACCCCACACACTTTCTCTACCCACTCTGTCCCTGCCTTTAGGACTCTCACGCAGACTGAGTGTGACTCAGCGCTGGTACAGTCTATCCTATCTATCTATCTATCTATCCATCCATCCATCTATCTCCCCTACATCTGGTCCATCCTAGCCGAATAGCATGCTTGTCTGTCCAACAGCTCTCTGTGCTGACACAGGTAAGAGGGAGTAATCCGTGGCCTGGAACTGAGGCTCTCCCCCAGTACATCCCTGCCCTCTGTACCTCATTAATCCCTACCTAACACAGACCTTATGTTATGGTTGAAACAGGCCACCTGTTGCTCTGGTCATGGAGGGCAATGGTGGTGTCACGGTCACCCAGGGTCATCATCATCATCATTAGCAGTGGCTTTATCCTAGGGTTTACACAAGTGTTTCTTTGTAGATGGTGCTAAAGTTAATAAAAACAAAATTATAATGTACACACATTTGTGTATTTATGAGCTAATACTGGTCTTGACTGTGTGATTAAGTTCTAGAGACAAAACTCAAGCTGCTCTCAAGCTAGCTGGTACTAAATGTTTACAGTCGAGCTGCATTCCTTTCACGGGAACTTCAGAAAAATTGTGTTTAACAATACAGCACGTTCTAAGCGAAGTAGGTTTGATAGATTGTTTTCTAGTGACTCAACACTAGGCCTGGCTGAGTAGGGAAAGGGCCTGCACATATCCTGCCATTGTCTTATCGCTTCCTTTCTCTTCCATCTGTCCACAGTCTGTCCTCCAGTGCCCTCGCTGTCTCCTATCTCTTCTGACCCAAGGATAAGCTCATCGGACTGCAATGGCTCCACTAGAGAAGGACGGTGAATTTCATATAACTAGTTATCTCACTTTAAGTGATTCTATGCTTTGTATTTAATCATTTTTCTACCCATGTCAGAAAAAAAATGTACCTTAAATAATAAACTGACACTGTGCATTGCTCGCACAGTATCAGCAATAGACCATGAAAAAAAAATCCAATGGATTACGTACATTGACAAAACCCTCATCAGTTTATTGTCTTTCAGCAAGAAAAAGGTCAGGATCTCACATAGCTTCACCCGAGTAGTTTCCTCAATCCCCCAGTGGAGTTATATTTTTATAAGAGGCTTAATCACCCTCCTTCCATAAACCAACCTCAGAAATACATTTTACAGTTTCTCTGTACAGAGTATCTATTGTCCTCAAACTTGAAAAATGTGCCAAGTTCAACATGGATTCCTTTCCTCTTAAGCTATGCAGCCTACATGTCATGAAAAACATTCATAGCTCGAGCAATGCCACAGTTCAAGTAATGGAGGCAGGATACTTCCGGACCTCTGGCAGTTCACACAAACATCGGAGGCCACATCATACCGACACCACCAAAGAGAGTGCATTTTTGTGGCAAATGTCAACCTCTCATAACAGCATTACCTTCACCACCATCATCATCGTCATACATTGCAACAATAGAAATACTGTTGGATTGCACTTTCTTCAAGCTTTCATCTTGTGGCGTGTTTATAGAAAAAATATATATAGAATACAAAAAGCTTATACTTCTTTGAGTAACAGAATATAACATACAGTACTTCAGATTATGTTTTGATCAGCACATCAGCAGGTGTACATAAATTGCCCTCCCAATTGCAATTACCAGACTTAAAGGGATGTATTTTTGCTCACTATCAAGTGCTTTGGTCAATGGGTATAACATTTGAGTATGCTCTCTTACAATGGTATTCTACAGGATGTTAATGCTACATACTTATCCATTGTATATGAATTTATGTTAAGAAAGGGGCAAATTGTCAAGCTGCACCACGACTTTTCACATATTCACATGTGGCATTTACCCAAAAATGGTTTGGTCCACCAAACCAGTATGACAGAAAACATTTTCCTCCTACACAAAGTAGTATTAACGTATTTCTTATTCCTGAGCACGCAATGGGACATTTTGCACACAAAGAGTTTGTAGAATCACATGAGTTATATTTTGTAGAGAAATTGTCACGCAAAGAATTATTTAATTTAAGCGAACAAAAATCTATTTTGTGCTCCATGCACTTGTTACAGTGTTTTCTAATATCCACATAGGAGCACCTCAGTTTTATAAATTTCCCCTCTAAATGCTCTTTGTGATCGGACACTAGTTCAGTGTTTCTCAACATCTCTGCTCTGCGCGCTCAAAGGTTTGTCTGGGTGCTCAACTTGACAGAGTGTTACAGTGTGCCACAATGTTAGCCTATCAGAAAAGTTGGAGTAGGTCATTTCTGATTGGCTGTGTGTCTCCAAAGCTGATTGTTAGTATTATCAGTTACCAGGGGAGTAGGGGAGCACTAGAAGAATGATCTGCAGCCCCACAATAGTAGTTCATACAGTTTTGGTGACATACATATAACCTTTATTAGTTAGTCTATACTTTATTAGCTTGCAGCCAAGCGATCTTGTTAGGTTGCGAACTGACGTCTGCCATATATGCAGTAGCTAGTCGGCTACCTTGGTGATTGCCAGCTACTCATCCAAGGTATTATAAATGTAGAAACCTGAATTGACTCTAATATTTACATATCTAGCTGACTTTATTGACTAATTATTATAAACAACCTCATGACATTCTCATAAAATGAGATGTAGTAGCTTCTAAACCATGTAATTCAATTTACACATTAACGGGGCAAATGTGGAAAACACAGTAAAAGAGGTTATTGAGAGTGTGCTAATGTGGATATTAGCAAACCAGGTTAATACATTTTGGAGGACAAAATTATTATTGTCACTCAAATTAAAATTCTCTTTGCATGATAAAGTTCTCTAAATATAATGTATGTGCTTAGAAAAATATTTTTCTGTGCTCAAAATTTGCCATCACATGCGCAAGAATGAGGCACAAATATTACTATACTATTTGTCAGAACTTAATCAATTGTAACTAGGGAAATTGACATCTCTAGCAACATCAACTCTAGTTTTAAAAGCTGAAGTCAAACAAAGGTGCAGCACCGGATGTCAGTGAGCAATTTTCTGGTTTTCAACATCCCTACTAAAAAAAGGTGTCCATTAAACAAGCGGCAATAAATGAAGTACAAAAAAAAAAAGTATTAAAAGCTTAAACAGTCTCTTTGAAAACAAAAGTTCAAGCTGACATTCAAGTTCCAGTCCCACTTCAATCTGTGAAATCCCATTCACAAAAACCGATGGAATCACTGTAGTGCAAAACTTTACACAATGCACCTCGATGCAGTCATTCTCGCAGGATACAGTAAACATGTCCTTTTGTCTTTTTACCGTTGGATTACATTTCTGGAGCGGCAGGCGGGAGCCCCACCGTGTGTTTTGGAGTCTGTAAGAGTTTGTGTTCCTCTGCGTGTTGAGAAGGCGTGGCTGCATCTTTGGCGTGTACTGGATGTGACAGCCGAACATCCAGGGCGTCATTGTGTTGCGCTAAGGAGTGCAGGCGATAGTGCAGGACAAGGTCTTTCAGTGTGCAGTGGGCATCGTAGGGCTCAGCAAAGCCGTATCCTTGCGGTGTGCTGTAGATCATACAATGCTTCACTTCTTCATTCACACTGTAATGAATGAAAAAAAAAATAATCACATCAATGAGTGTCACACAATTACATCAATGCGTAATATTACTCTCAAAGCATTCTCCAGATACTGCTTTTCCAAAATGATATACTTACACAACAGAGCAGGCGTAGCATCCCTGTTTGCTGCTCTCGCGGATCAAGAACGTTCCAGGAGCTTTACCTTGAAGCATCTCCTCAGCCTGCGTCCGGCTCAGTTCTCCAACAAACCAATTTGTCTCATCCTGATGCGGCAAATTCTTCTCGTCTCCCTTCAACACATATGTGCTGAAAAAACAAAGAGTCGTACTGTTACACCTCCGTAACTGTTCTGTTACTATTCTCTCTCATTTACAAGTTGCACTCTTTAACATTGTTTCCAAAAAGAATTTGTTGGAACTTACTCATCAAGGCTGTCGCTCAGTATCCCCAGCCAGTCATTTATGCGTTTCTGCCTGACGCCTTTGTGATTAAGCCAGCTGCAAGGAGAGGTGTAAAGAAAGGTTTGATTTTAATATAGAATAGTTATACTTCACAGAGCAGCTACACAAATCATTTTCCACAGACACCACAAACAATATACTTACTTGAGGTACAGGTCTCTGATGTTGCGTAGCTGGATGAGGTCAGGCCGCAAGCTGTTCATCTTCCTGTCAGTCTCTCTGTAGTCCTCCACCTGCGTCCTCAAGTCTTCCTCCAGATGGATTTTGCTGTCGTAGATCTCCCCGAGACGACACTTCAGCTTCTCATAATTTATTAGAAAGCTAACGAGAGGGAAACAAAAGGTCACAGGTCTGAATACAGATCAATAAACGTGGTTCCACATGCAACCAAATTTAAACTACATTTAGGGGTGCTTTTTTTGGATAATGTAATGAAGTACCTCTCCAGATCTTTGTCAGCTCCCTCGGACTGATTGTTCATCTCAATCTCCTCTCCGTAACGCTCCTGTTCACGACACTGCTCCTCAAAGATCAGCATTGTCTCGTTAAAGGCCTCAATTGCCGTTCGCTTCATCTGGATCTCCTGCATCACAAAGAATACGTCCACTAAATAAAAAAAATACTCAGGAGACTGATGGACACAAATTCTACTGATTCTACTGATGTATTGGTCTTAGCACAGACATGAGAGACCATCAGAGTTAGTTTAATGCGTTTGTTTTACCTGCGAGGTCTTTGTGAAGGCTTCATAAAGATGATCAAACTCCTTTGACTTCTCTTGATACTGACAGTGAACCTCCTTGAGCTTTCTTCCAGCGACATCGACACTGTCCTCTTTCACCTAAAAAAAAAAAAGACACTTAAATATGTACAATTCCTAATCATCCGTATTTAACAAAAAACTATTATCCTGTATCAAACATTTTTTGCAATATCAAAATATTGACCGACATTTTTATCCAAAAACAGAATAATGGTGTTCACTAACCTGCTGGAAACGGGACACGGGATGGGTAAGCATTAGGTCCAGCGTGGCGTTGTATTCCACCAACGGATGGTGCTGATAGTGCCAAATGAGCTCCACTACTGAAGTGAATGTGAGGGGGTCCGAGAAGCCGTACTTCCCATCACGGTGGTAAATCTTGATCAGCTTGTTGTGTCCGTCTTTCCTGAGAAAGTGAAACGGCAAAGCACAAAAATTTGATTATTAATGTAAAATCAAATGTAAACCCCGTTGATGATATTTGTGGCAGTGCTGTTAGGATTAGATTTCTCTTTCCCTTCTGCCTACCTTAACGTCAGCGTAAAGTCTCCTTGCAGCTTTGTGGATGCATCGCGCACCACAAAGGAGCCATCAGGTGCGTCTCGGAGCTTCTCGTTCACCTCATCCCTGAGGGAAAATCCGTGAACAGTTAGCGAATCTAACATACCAATACGTTAAACAATCAAACAACACAAACTCAGTGTTTGTAAGAATTATGGCATGTTTAAAGTGAAGATACTTTACCTTGTTATGTCTCCCCAGTACCATTCAGCGTCCTGTAGTGTATATGTAGGTGGCGCAGGGCAGTTGTTGTTCATGGTGGAGTGCACTGGCTTTGTTGACCTGGGAGGGAGAGCTGCAAGCAAAAGAGACAGACAGATAAGAAAATTAAATGCAAAGGAGTGGGCTAGCAGATTCTTAGAAAGAGATCTATCAGACATTGTAAAGTATTGATCTGTTGTGAGATCAAGTGATGTACTGTAAACATGACTTCCTCAATCTAATGCACCTACTGCAATCAAGGATGTGCGCGTGTATGCGTGTTTAGGAAATGCAGTTCTCTCTCTCTCTCTCTCTCTCTCTCTGGAGCCTGTCAAGATCTGAGGACAAGCCCAGGCATGTTTCCAAGAGATATCACTTGCCATATCATTACCAAGTGTGGTCAGCACTAAAAAAGGAAATGTGGCAGTTAGTCCTCATTTCTGAGCACTATTAGTAAACTAAAATGAAATATGATTTATTTTATTATTCCAGAAATTCGCAGAATTAGGCGTCTAGTTGCCTTCAAACTCTTGCAAAGTAGATTAAAGTGCAACTTCTAAAGTTTGCAGCAGCCTCTGGCACTGTCCTGAAGTGCATGAAAGGCATCAAATAAACCATAAATTATATTTAGAGCCTCTTGGACCACCCCTCCCATTTTATAATGATTGCACACTTAGATCGTCCTAAGTTTTCCGTCAACCTTAAAGGCATAAGATCTGTGAGTCTGGCTGAAAGACTAAGCGTTTTCCTAAAAATGAAAAAGGAGGGCAGACCGCATCAAGAGGAGGTGAAGGGCGATATATTTCACTGCAGGACAAAAGTGCCTTTCATGAGGTAGTTAGGGAGAATACAAGAGCACTCACAGAAAGGAGAAAATGTGGTTTTCTCCCACCATCCGCTCTCCTCTTTTTCTGACCTTAAAATAAACAAAAGGCAGGTGCAGCAGCACAGTGGCAGGCGCAAAACGCGAAGCCGCGGCTCCTGAACTCAGCAAAATTAAATCTGCACACCTTCCTCTTTCTGTCTCCTGCCAAGAAACTCTACTGGCTTTTGAAACACACACACACACACACCCACACACACACACACACACACACACACACACACACACACACACACACACACACACACACACACACACACACACACACGAGCCACGTAATGCAAGTGTGGAATAATACAATAAAAATCAACTCAGTCACGCATGTAGCTTGGCTTTTGTCCTGTGTCCAATCCAGAAAATAAAGAGTAAATTAAGTCTTAATAACCAAACACAGATTTGTCACTGAAACATCTATACAGCACACACACCTTATAGGAACAATACAGGGCATCTGCATTGTTCTTATGATGTGTCACTACTGTCCACTTTAAGTTCATACTATATTGTAGTATATCAACTGTAATTTTTAATAATCATCTTCAAATTATTAATGCACGGGGGCTAACATTATTGTGCATTTTTTATTAGTCTAACTAAAGTCAAATCAAATGAGCTAGGTGGTTATTTAGAATAAGACATAATAGGACCGGAATACAAGTGTCAATACACTGTTAAGACAATGTAATAACGCGGAGGTCAAATGACAAAATGTCAAGAAAAAATGAAGTGTTCGTGAGTTGCCGGAGTTAAGTCATGAGACGAGCTGTCTAGTCTGCTTGCCTCTATCCTACTTTCAGAGCTAGCACACAAATTAACCACGGCTGGCTGCAGAGGAGAACAAAGCGGTCGTTTCATGCGGCGCTCATTAACGCACCCTGTGCAACTATATTCCCTTTAAAATGCACTATTTACACTGTCACACGCCTTTGGTAAACCATTTTGGCTCACGAGGAGATGCAAAACCGCCATGCATTTGTGTCCAAGTTTGTCATATGCGCTGGGACAAAAGAAACGCCACTGCGCCTGGTCTACCGAAAGGTATTACGTAATTGGCAAGTGAATTGCGCTATGCATGCCTGGGCAATGCCACTGGGGAAGCTCAGCACTGAGGACAGACCTGGCCATTATAACGTTTTTACTAACACCTGCACAGCATTTGTCAGATGTCAGCTTTATTACCGACATGACACAAGATGATGCGAGCAAAAGGAGAAAGTACAAAAACGAATAAAACGTGTTCTGACCCCCTGCAGATCAGACAATGGTTGCCTTTAACCCTAACTTACCTGGTGGTGCTTGATCCATTTCGATGTAGAATAAACCTTCGGGAGGATAAACCATTCCTGTTTCAAAATAGTAGTCCAGGTTGCTGCTGTTGTCTTTGCGAGTATGCTAATCAAAAAAAATGCACGCACATTTAGACCTATTTCAATGCAATTGCAGACGCCACGTCCTACATAGATTTGGACGAAAAGAAAACTCCGACTTCGATTCCGAGTCCATAAAACATCCCAAAGTCCAACTGTGTATTCTCAACATATCCTGTCTAACTGGGGCTATTTCAGACAGATAGATTGTCAGTCCTCGCCTTCTTGCTGTGCAGTGGAGATCTACTTTGCTTCATCTCGGAAGTGGAGCGACTTTAAAAGGCTGTTCGTAACATCATCTTGGCATGGTCCAACCTGCTGCCACAGAAGGCAGAAGTTATTTTTCTCGCAGGATTCATTGTCACGTAAAACACACCCAAGCAAGTTTATATTTCTTATTCCAAAAAAAGAAGCCTTTATAAGTATACTCTGCACAATAACATTGTATTACGTGAATTCCACTCACAGATACTTAATGCATGTCAAATTAGTAACCCCCTAAATTGTAATGGTACATCCCAGACTTTTTCATTCAGTTCTCCTCAAGCTGCACTGTAACAGCTGAAAAATTCCTCGCAGGGCATGAATGGAAAAGTAAAACCTAGTCTGTTACCTTGAATCATTTAATGACAATATGCTCTAACTTATAAATATGTTTTAATAGCAATAACAGCTAGGAATTAAAAAATGTCCTGCCACTCAAGCTTTGCCCTAATTTGCTGGTGAGTGAATAGGTTGCAATAGAATGACATCATGCAATAGGTTTCATGATAATTAAAGTGTCTTCAGCTGTTTGGCATCCAGAGCACCAGGCTTCAATCCCTTTGTCTGACAGAGTAGCCTGCCTATTTGGCAAGTGTGTATAATATTCTTGTTGAGCTTGTCAAACACATTAAGCAGGAAAAAGGAACATAATTATCGTTGCTCTGACATCATCCTGTTGAAGACACGATAGGTAATGGCAGGAGTGTTAACACCTGTACACATCAGTGACAACAAAAAAAGCAAGGGTGAGAAAGAATGTATTCATTTATTATTTTATGATGAGACATTTCTATCTTCATATGCTAAAAAGTAGCAGGATTACTATCTCCTTTTGCATTCGTGTCAGGATGAATACATGCATTGTTCGTTCATGACACAGAATGACATTGTGCCATAAATTTAAACAGCCAAGGCTTCTTCAACCAGCTGATGTTAGTGGCTGCAGGGAGAGTGAAACAAGGCTTGCATGGTCAGAGGTCTGTCTCTGTTGGTGTCCAGGCGTTTATGGCCGGTCCCCTTTTGACCTGAGGACACAGAGTCAGGAAGGTAATTGCCACCAGCTTTCCTTTTTCCCATCAGTAAGACGATTATTTTCTCTGTCCAGTCGGTGCCCATGAAACTTCCTAAACTAACTGCCATGATGGAGCATATTATGGCAAGAGAGCGCGCATGCATGCTGAGCTCACAGACACAGCTGAAAATGTGGCCAGGTATTTCACAATAATACAGAGTTTATCGTCATAAAATAACTGTATAATTTATATGGTGTATCCAAATGCTGTTTAACTTGCCAAATGGTAGTTGTGAGAGGTTGGCAGGTTTATTTTAGTCATTAGATCCACCATTTGACAGGTATGTAATTGTGTGGGTGTTTGCACACATTGAGTGAATGTACTCACATGTGTCTGTGTGTATTTGTGGTTGCAATGTATAAGTGTTTGCTTTTGTGCTTTCCATGCCTCCCTACTTTAAGAAGCCTTGAGGCCTGTCACGGCATGTCACTTGGCTGCTGCCCAACACCCCCAGACCCCCTACCCCTCATGTGTCAGAAGAGCGCAGAATTTGCCCCTTTAACTTCTGGGTCTGACCTCCGTGACACATTTCACTACCGCGATCCTCTTGAAACACATTGGGGCCCACAGACACGTCAGTGAGGGACAGTGAGGCGTAGGCATTGCAAGCTCCAGTTTCCTGGCTTTTGTGTTGGAATATGTTGCCTCTATGGTTAGTATTAGAAAACGCTCAACTATTTGGGGTGTGCAGTGTATTTGTATGTGCGCCCCATTTGTGTTGTGTGGGTGAGGGCGGACTTGCAGGATAAACCTTTAGGCTTTGCACCCCAGATCCAGGCAGTCCTGATGGGATCAGTGAAGGCTAATCGTAAGATTAACGGGATAGGCTGATACTGCTAGCCTGCCAGCTGCCTGCTAGCTGATGTGACTCATCTTGATATCCACTACCACAATATGCCACTGGACTGTGGGAGTGCTGGGAAACGCTGCATGAGTTTTAAATTAATAGACAGATGTATTTCTGTGCTAAATGTAGATAACATTTCAAATCCAATTCTGTTAGATTTACATTTTTGACACTGATCTGACAAGCAACTTAGAATGACTACAGAGGGACTATTATAGGCAGAAAATATTAAGGAGAGTGGGTATTAGAGATGTTATAGTTTGGTAATTTCTCTGGTCATCAGAAAGAGACAGATAAATATATAGAGTTCAGGAGAATGGCATTAGGATTGATTTTTGTGTCCTCGAGGTTAGTAGGTCAGTGTGGTACAGTGTGTTGTACGTAAACATTGTGGTGAAATTATGGAAAGAGCTTTAATCCCCATATTTAAGACTGTTAAATGTGTACATAATAGGCCTCCCGCTGTCATTCACTCAGCCACACTAAGTCACACCCTGGCTTTTAAGACTAATGCTTGTTTAGACTTTGTTCACTAACTGTGTCATGGAATTAACTGTTTTCATATTTCCTGTGCAGTGCAACGTAGGACACATTTTATCACAATTTGTTTTGTTGTTGGAAAAAAGAAAAAGACTCAAAGACACAACAAAGAGAAGCCATGTCAGGAATAAGTTCAGTTCACCAATGTCGGTATCTGTGTCATGGTCTCGCATTGTAGCCCTGGGTGAATTGCACATCTCTCAAATCTTCTGTACTGTAGTGTGCTGCTATTCACGGCCATTGAAGGGATGCATAATGGTCTTGGCAGGGCGTTCGACATTCACCATGGAGAGACTGTGGGGTTTCCCTGATCGGCGGCCAGAATCAGCACACAAAGCACGCAGTAGTACTGCCAGAGGCAACTCAACTGTGGGCAGAGTGTAGGGCGGCTATGGTCTGGCCCCCAGGACCCTGCCATTGTGGAAATGTAAGTGGGGACAGTGTCTGAACGGCTTGAGTTTGAACAGAAAACTTTGGATGACCAAAACTATGAGCTTCAAATAGCTGGGCCCTGGGAAACATAGCTTGTTCTTTTAAGGAGGTCAAGGAAAAGCCAAAAAGAGGAAAAAAAACTGAAAACCAATGTTTGGTGGATGTCAAATTGGAGGCTACTGTTACTATAGACATCAGCAAAACTGACATACCATTTTTCCAAACGCTCCAGTGTCTGTCTACCTCTCTGTCTGTCAAGTCCAACCCTCTCCCTCTCTGTCTCTGTTCTCTGGATTAGCACCCGGTGGTCATACCCAGCACTCATCATCTGTCACTTCATTATGCCAGAGCCTAATCTTACTAACAGAGGTGACAACTGAGGTACTCGTGGCATGCCACCACATAACATTTACCAGCTGAGTGTCTGAGTTATGCCGAGGATGATGATCCTGTGGTATCAGCGGCCTCTGTCTCTCCAGAGGCCTTCCCCACCTCTCTGCTTAAGTGGCATGCCAAATAAAGGCCTAGCCATGAAGAGTGTTAGTGCTCCCAGTTTTTCAGACCTTGTATAATTAGGTATGGATCAAAGCAGGTTATAGGATTATTTTCATAGTCGAATAAACTGTTGGTCATTTGTTTTTTGATAAATCGTTTTGTGTTAAAGCTTTAGTGCGTAACTTTTTGATATTAATGAACGTCCGTTACATTCAAGCCATTGCCAAATGAGTTGCTACAAAGCTAATTAAGACTATGAGCTCCTCACAACTCTCTCTGTATTTCTCAGTATGGCTATGTTCAGAAGATTGTGGCGTCCGGTGACTTTCCCGCGCAGAAACTCGAATGAAGATAATTATCTCTTCTGAAGAGTCCATTAAGTTTTTTTAATCCTCCGTGTCCTCCTTGGCTACAAGCAACTGCGTGGAGGAGGAGGGTGGGGTGGGGGTGGGGGGCAGAGAAGGGCAGTGCGTCGTCATGGAAGGCTTGTATCATGTGGACGTGGACAGTTTTGTTGTCATTACTTAGAATTCCTCATGGGGGCGGCAGAAACTACGCACTATAGCTATAAATGTCAGAAATAATGAGAAATGACCATCGCAGTTTCACAGATTCCAAAGTGGCAAATATTCAAATTGTAATAATATAAAATAGTATTTTTGCTTGATAAATAAAAAATAATTCAAATATATCTTTTTCAGGACTAGTATTGTATTGTTTCTGATTCAGGCACGCCATCTGCAAATTGACATCAGCAGAACGTCTGCAATGCGTCAACTGTGACTCAACTATGAGTCTTTACAGAAAGCATGTCATGTGTGTCAGTGAGCAAAGGATTCATGGCTGGAAGCTCAGTGAAGTTAAGCTAGTAACCTAACCCTCTCTCCCTCATACACGCGTGTGTGCGCGCGCGCAAGCACACACACACACACACACACACACACACAATCCCAGGCTTTCATGCAAAGCAAAATTAAGAAGCCGTGGACTCTTTCAAGCTCCTCAGCAGTTGCCCCCTTTATATGAAAGGACACTACTCTCCTCGGCTACACAGCCAGTCATCGCACTATAACTCTATTAGGCACAGCTCCAGGACACACTAAGCAACCAATAGGCCACAATGGCATCAGTGTCAGTGGGGATTGCAGCCATTGTTGTCCATGCTACAGGATTTATTCCCCTCCTCCCATATTGTGACCTTCACCTTTGACCCCGGCTGCCATCTCATATGCTCTGGGACAGAAAGTTTGTGAGGCTTTATGCCTTCCAGGTCTTAAATGTTCCTTTACAATGACCCAAGTCTGCTAAGTGGCTTCTCTCCACAGCACCAGTGTTGGGATGATTCAGGTTTGTGTCAGCAAGGAGAGAGAGAGAGAGAGAGAGAGAGTGGGCGGAGGGGGTCAGAGTAAGGAGTTGTGGTTGGACTGATTGACCCTTAGAAAAGGTCAGTTGGAAGGCATGAGAGGGGAGAAGCTGCCTAAATGGCTCTTTTCTCTCCTTTTTCTCCCCTTGGCCAGGGCAGAGACTCTGTATGGTTATTTATGAGTGTGTGGGAGAGTGAGAGGGGCTGCAGTGAAACCCACTAGCCCTCTTTGTTGCGAGGGCTGGGCTGGGCTGAGGTGCCTGTCATTGGTTCGGTTCTATCATATATACATGCACATGCACTCTCACGCAAGCGCTCACACACCATTAAAAACCCCTCCCAGAGCTGCAAGGACAGAGGAGACGACTCTGTTGCGAGGCAGATTTGGAAAATGAGGTGTGCTTCACACAATAGCTGTCAGCAGTTTGATAGATGCCTCTTAGGCATCTTAACCCCATAAAACTTCCAAAAAATGTTATATTGTGAGATAAGTCCAGTGGTCATATAGGATTCTGGTATTTTTTGCTGTGTTGCAGTTTAATCCTGGGGTTTTAGCCAACCATAGACCTATATCTAATCTCCCCTTTCTCTCTAAGATCTTTGAGAAGGTAGTCGCTAATCAGTTGTGTGACTTTCACCATCACAATAGTTCATTTGAGAATTTTGAGACAGGATTTAGAGTGCATCATAGCACAGAGACAGCACTGGGGAAAATTACAAATGACCTTCTAATTGCTTCAGACAAAGGACTTGTCTCTGTATTTATGAGACCTTAGTGCTGCATTCAACACTATTAACCATCACATCCTATTACAGAGACTGGAACATTTAATTGGCATTAAAGGAACCGCACTAAGCTGGTTTAAGTCCTATTTATCAGATCAATCTCAGTTTGTTTATGTTAACGATGAATCCTCCATGCACGCTGAAGTTAGTCATGGTGTTCCACAAGGCTCTTTGCTTGGATCAATTCTATTCACCTTATATATGCTTCCTCTAGGCAATATTATTAGGAAACACGCCATAAACTTTCACTGTTATGCAAATGATACCCAATTATATCCATTGATCAAGCCAGATGAAACCAATCAGCTAGTTAAACTTCGAGCATGCATTAAGGACATAAAAACCTGGATGACCTAAACTCCGTTGTTCCAAATAAGTCCCTTAAGACTCTCCAGTTGATCCAGCAGTTGATCCTGAATGCTGCAACACGTATACTGACAAGAACTAGGAAAAGGGATCACATTTCTCCTTTATTATGTATTTTCTGCACTGGCATCCTGTAAAATCCAGAATTAAATTTAAAATCCTTCTCCTCACCTACCAAGCTCTTAATGGTCAGGCACCATCATATCTTATAGAGCTCATAATACCCTATTACCCCACAAGAACACTGCGCTCCCAGAATACAGAGTTACTTGTGGTTCCTAGAGTCTCTAAAAGTAGAATGGGAGCCAGAGCATTCAGCTACTTAGATTCTCTCCTGTGGAACCATCTCCCAGTTATGGTTCGGAAGGCAGACACCGTCTCCACATTTTAAGAGTAAGCTTAAGACTTTCCTCTTTGATAAAGCTTATGGTTAGAGCTGGCTCAGGTTGAACTTGGACCAGCTCTTAGTTATGCTGCTATAGGTTTAGACTGCTGGCGGACTTCCTATGAGCCACTGAGCTCCTCTCTCCTCCTCTCTCTCTCTCCATCTGTATGCATTCATATGCCATTAATGCATGTTACTAACTTAGCTTCTTCCTTGGAGTCCTTGTGCTTTCTCGCCTCGCAGATTTCCTTGGATTGTGGTCTCTCTCTCTTTCACTCTCTCTCTCTCCCCAACCGGTCAAGGCAAATGGCCGCCCACCAAGAGCAAGGTTCTGTTCAACGTTTCTGCCTGTTAAAAGGAACTTATTCCCTGCTGCTGTCCAAATGCATGCTCTTGGTGGAATTGTTGGGTCTCTGTAAATTGTGAGTGTGGTTTAGATCTACTTCATCTGTAAGTGAGATAAATTCTGTTGTGATTTGAGACTATAAAAAAATGTAATTGAATTAAATTGAATTAAATTATATGATCATTTAATTTCACGTGACTATCCTAATTAATTGTATAATATATAACACTTCCGCATATAACACTGGCAGCAATGTTCAAACTGTAAAAATCTGTAATTTTATTCAAGGTAATATTCATCTGTCAATTGTTATATAACCTTAAATATAACCTTTGACCTTTAACCCCTCTTTACCGAGTGACCTTTACCCCCTTTAATTGCTCTAACTTCCAGGGAAACACAGGAAACACCAGATGATACATCAGAGAGTAATTGTAAATCATACAATGTCACAGAATTATACTCAGTAACAGTAATACTGCATTTCTTCATTAATTACATGCCATTTTGCAACACATCCAGTAGAGACCTTAATTATTGATATGATATATCAATCCAGCTTACTATGATGTGCTATTCTGACAGTGGATATAAAATTTTGTATAAAAACATAATTTAACATTCCCAAAATATTATTATACTTTATAGTATGTTCTTGTTGCTGATATAGAAAGTGAAAATATGACTGTACTTGAGTTTGACAGTATTGTCCTGCTCTATTCATGCTCAAGCCTTTTCAAGCCATTTCTTACAGTAAATAAATGATGTGTGAGACTGGCATGAGTCACATAATCCTCATGTTTGATATTCTACAGAATAAATTAGCTGTGCCTTCCCAGAATTGCATAAAGTTACTGTTCACACCAGTGCAGCGCTCTGCCAGTGTAACACACACCACTTTTGTTTCCTGACAAAGTTAAATTAAGCTTGAATTTCACGCTGAAGTCAAATGGTCATGATGTCATGGTTTGAGGACAGAATGACTCGGTTTGTCTGTTGACTGAGAAGGCCTATTCTTGCATGTTTGGGTGGGAGCATAGCATATAATTGCAGAGCGGGATAGCATGAGGGGATGGGGGAGGGAGAGAGTTAGCACGCAACATGAGTTTTGGCCCACAGTTGCTGGTGTGGGTGCCAAACTTGTCCAGAGGGCTGCTGTGTATATCTGTGCACAAGGCTAGTTTCTGCTCTGCCTAGAGGCTTGCACTGTTCCAAGACACATCTTTTATTTGCACACGCTGAATAGCTTAGGGGAGCCCAAAGCAGTTTGGACTGGGGACGGATCTGGCTTTTTGGACCTTTTAGGGGATGTTGGGTGGTTGCCTGGCTGTGTTAGTGTATGTGCACACGTAGGAGACTCCGGATCTTTTCCGGACGTGCAAAATCTTCTGAGTGTCCCTTTTCAGCGAGAACCATTGCATTGTTAAGTTGTCAAGTTAGTTGTTAGGGAGCAACCAAACCGCTGTACACGTGTTGCAGCCATTTGAGGATTTCACAGATCCAAAAATCTGACAGTAAAAGAAGAGAATGGAAAGCTTTGTCGGCCTTTTCATATCCTCTCAGTGGGAGGTAGAAAGGCAAGACCTCCAGACCTGGGCTTGCAGTGGTGGGTGTAAAGGGGGGGGGGGGGCTCTCAACTGCCAACCAGATGGACAGCCAAGCCCTGTGTATTTAGGGAGATCATATGGGATAACCTTGCAAAGACAGATTGACATTTTGCTAACAAAACAAACCACCCCACACGCAAGTACCCCCCTTACCAATTTGCACACACACACACACACACACACACACACACACACTCTCTCCATCTCTTACACACACACACACACACACACACACAAATACTTTGAGTGGTATTTGCTTACATAGGTCTTAAGGAAGTTATTTCAGCATGTTTTAAGCACTCTTCCAGGAGCCATAACAAAAAGAGGATTGGACAAAGAAACTAGGATTACACAAGTCCTGCACAAACAATGGCAGCATCAGTGACCTATGTAAATGAAACAACCTTAAGCCATGAGGGGAGCAAGTTAACTCATTTTCTGCGTCATGCATTGGATTTACCTTGGTGCTTTAAAGCATGTTGTCCCAGAAGGTTAAGAACGTCATCATCTGTTTAACTTTGTGTCCTCATTTTCTGTGCTAATAGCATTAGACTACTTTTGAAAAGATCAATTATTACAGTATATATCAGCAGCAAACCCAAGTCGGCCTAAAAGCGTTTTACACTTTATGAATTTATGTTGTTGAATGAATCAAACCATATCAGATTCCAGTATGTGACCCTTTTTTTCTTTTCTGGGCTAGTCAAAATAGTTCACTTAGTTTAAGAAAGTGTTATGAGAACAAAACATTCTGTGACAATAAAGAACATAATTATTATGAGTGAAATTATCAGGCGTCTGTTCCCCCGAAATCTGGAATTCAACAATCTGAAAACAATTTAAGACACATAAACTCCCTCCCACACGCACCACTAATTTATTAATACAGCACGTACCAATGCTTTGTGTTCCAAAATACGGATTACATTTGTTGTCATAACATAATGCCAATTATACAATCATCTTTCCCCTTCACTTGCCTTTTCACCACACAGTCAATCTCAGTCCAAGAGAATCTCCGAGAGACAACTGTACTGCAAAACTGCTGACTGCACATGCTGAAGTTGTCATGGTGACCCAAGAAAATGATGCCAGAGGCTGCTTTGTTTTTTTTCCCCCTACAAATTAAAAGTCACATTTTAAATAGCTTTATTGTCTTGACCATAGTAAGTATATTGTTGCTAAAACAGGTCATACTAGTTCTACAATGTCACTAAAATAAGTCTGAATGTAAGAAGAAAAAGACAAATGGTTTAAACATTACTATACCGTACATACACTAAATACAAGTACATCACTACGTAACATAGTATACAACCTAGTAATGAAAGAGAAACCAACTATCCCAGACAGATCATTTAAAAAAGGGAAAATAATAATGTATATCACAAGATGAGATATAGTTTAACAATTGGATGTAATTGTAATGGTAGGAACCAAAGAAGAAATCAAAGGAGAGATATCTCTATTTTATTGGAGTCTGGCACAATTTAATGAAGAAAGTAATTAGAGGAAGTCGGGTAAGAAAGTCCAATTTTCTCACCCTTTCCTAACAGCCTGCTTTGTGTTTTTATGTCCCACCACAATGGTCTGTGGTACATATGTGGGACACCAGGATGCTGTGGTGTGTGTCTGTGTAGACTCAGTGATGTGAGCGCAACATTTTTCCCCATAGGGTGGATGATTTGAATAGATCCTGAACATAGTTATTAAAGAGGTACTCTAGTGATATAGTATTACACTTTCATAAAGTTGGGGGAGTCATAAGAGACTAGTCTCACATTGCCAGACCTATCTCCACAGCGCTGTGTCAGCGCTGGAGAATGGTCTAGCTGCACGAATTCTGGTATAGGGGAAAAATGCTCTGGGTTGTTTGTATTTCTTTAAACAAATCACAATTGTCTTGTACTGTGCTAAGCCCCGAATGCAGCGATGGTGACCCAGCGAGAGAGATAGCGGAGATAGTGGAAGGGGGGACATCTGGTGCGTGAGAAACACACCGGATGTCAGGCTTTAAAAAGTAAAGTAAAAAGTATGCCGAAAAATCAACATTATGATTTGTAAAAAGTCTGAATTCATACTTTGTCAGGTCTGTCTGCAAGACAACTTTTAAAATGCTTGTTTTCTGAATGAAGTTCAAATGGATCAGGGCTGTGCTAACATTGTAGCTGCTCCATCAACACAACAACAGACACATATTTTAGAACTTACCAGTCCAACTTCCCCGTTTACTTTTCCCCAAGAAGTCTCCTTTTTCGTCTGGTTTCTGTACAAATAATGAGGTACTAGCTTTGTGTGCCCGCAAACAGTTACAATTATTTGTTCCTCCATTTTATGATTCAACGTCAGGACATCAGGAACGTGTTACACAAGTTTTTCGCTCAAGGTGAAATATTTCATCTCACGCGAATGCCATGAGTTATGCATATTAGCGTCATTCGCGTCACCGCCACAAATTTGCGTCTGTTCGCTTCTTTGCATTGACTTTGTATGTAATCGCGTCGCCAAAGTTGCGCGAAACATGGGCGGGGTGAACGAGCCATAACAGAGTAACCATAAGGTTTACCATTTTAGTTTAGCGTGTTAGCTAATTGGTACTGAACAAAAGTACAGCTGGGGCTGATGTGAATGTCATTAGTTCTGCAGGTGTGTTGACTTAAAAACATCTGCCAATGAATGTGTTTATTAGCTCGAATTAGGGATGGGCATTTCAAGCAACAATACTATTCGATAGTCACTGGGAAATATTTGACCCCGCACGCACGGACTTTGCATGTTTCTCCTGTTTGTAAAAAACATACTATAATACGGTAGCCGCATAAACTATTTCATTTTTTGTATTTAATGACTATTGGAAGATTCGAAAATCATGAACTATTCCTAGCTCGAATGCGCCTTAGACTTGTTGCCCCACTCTTCCTGAAAAGCCCCCTGGAGTCTGTGATCTTCTCAGCATCCTGCTAGCGAGTGTGTAGGCGTTGGACGGTGAGCTGGGTGGCCTCTGTGTCTGCCTGAGTTGCCTTTCGCCGAGACTTGGCTGGATCCTGGAGTGTGGATGCCATTCAACCGGGTGACTCTTTTTCTGTGTGCTGATGTGATGGCTACATTCTGCTTTATGATGAAACATAAACAAGTTTAAGGAGCTTGATAACATTTTACTGGAATTGTACCTCATACGATTTTATGTGACAAATAAAAAAAGAAAAGATTGATTGATTGATTGATTGATTGATTGGTTCGGTCATCTAACGAGGATAGAGCATGCTATTTGCTATTTAAGCTTGTATGACCACCTTTCTTTGACAATTACGCCTGTCAGAGAGGGTTAGCTTTTATCAACATAGGAAATGTCAGCAGGTAAACAGGTCACTAATAACCTGTATCTGGGCTTTAACTGCTTAGACGTAGTAGTGTAATAGGATGTTCTGGGAGACGGAGAGACGGGCGGATAAACAAACAGACTGGCAGTGAGGCAAACACACAGTTGTGACAAAAGAATCCTCAACATCACATGGTCATGAAGATAGTTTATGTTGCATGTCTAACCCCACTCAGTTTGATTACACTCATCATGTTCAAATTTATGTTACCCACAGAGATTCTAGCTTGTGCTATTTTGGTAAAAGGCCATTGCTTGGGCTTGTCTCTGACGATCCAGCTCTGTCTTGCACTCTCTCCATCTCTTACACACACAAACACACACACACACACACACACACACACACACACACACACACACACACACACACACACACACACACACACATATACACCTCTCTCCCTTTCTCTGTCTTTCCCTCCCTACCGCTCTAGCCACATTGCCACACTCAGTTTTCCATGGCCTCTCATTCCCGAGTGCTCTGCGAACTAAGTAAATGAACGACACAATCCGGAAATAGTGTTCCAGCCGGAGATGGTGGGAAGGAAAATCCCTTGACTAGTACTGGCAGGAGGGTGGGAGTGAGAGGGAAATAGCACTGCAGCCATTCACACTTCAGACAAAGCTTGTTCCTTAATAAGACTTAAACTCCAAGTTTTTACTCATGTAATTTTACTGTTAAACTAAACTGTTTAGTAAGGAAAGACACATGGTTTTCCTGAGGCAGACACTGCTCATGTGGGCTAACATAACAGTGTTACGAGAGACCATGTTGGTAGCTTCACGACATGGTAGTAGAGGTTAACTTATCTTTAGCCCAAGAAGTCAAAGATCAATATTAAAAAAAGGGCAGATGTCTCTTAGGAAGCTGGTATGGAGTGGAGCACAAGGCGCAAATGTTGTCAGGATTGGCCTGGAGTTTGGTGGGGGTTGAAGACAGGAGGTGTGCCAGCAGGTTAAAAGAAGGGTCAACTCTATAACCAGGGTGTTATCTGGATTCCTTGCCACATCTGCCAATCACAATCATACCGCAGCGAGACCAATGACCTGTCGCTTGCAGCTTTTAACGGGGATTGGATGGCGGTTCAGCCACTGCACTCATACATCCTTAGGAAATGTTACAGCTCTTTTGAAAACCTTGTGCAATGGCCTCTTGGTCAGGGTGGTAAAATGTTCCTCCTGCATTTGTCGGAGGATGTGGTTAAGTCTCAGCCGAAAAGCCTGGGGCTGCATTTGTGAAGCAACAGTGTAACACTGGTCATTTTAAATCAGTATAATTAAACTCCAGTATGATTTAAAAAAAAAAAAGGTAAATGTGCTTTAGTAGAATAAGCAAATAATGCCACAGATCTTTAGTTGTGTTTAACTTGGTGCCTGTTAAATGGCCAACAAACGCCTCGCTGACATTTTATAAGGGGAGGATAGCCTGCGTGAGTACATCTCACTATAACAGTCAGTAACATGAGATGGGGAACCACACAACCGCTAAATCAGTAAAATGGGAGCCCAGAGTCACTGTAATTTGGGAGAGAGCTGGTTAACCACTCCTCATAATGGATGGTGTTTCTGTTTAGCCTAAGGCGTTGGAGCTGAGGTCATGTGCAAACAAGGCAGATCCAAGGCCTCGGCTTTTACACAGTGCAAAATGTTTCGCTCCATGTATTTGATCAGGTTCATGAAATCATAGAGACTTGAAATTTGCATATTTATCGTACACATATTAAACAAGGATTTCATAAAATATGTTTTTAACTGGCTACATGAGGCTCTATAATTAAAATCTAATAAGAAATATAATGACAGAGCTTTCACCATTGCAGCCCCCTCCCTCTGGAACTCCCTACCCAACACATCTGTGACTGTACTGACCTGGACACATTCAAAACACTAATCAAAACACACCTCTTCAGATTAGCTGTCCACATACAATATTCTTACATTTCTCACCTGATAGTTACTGGTTTTATTGTTTTTAATTGCTTTTAATATGCTTGTTTTATGTGTTGGTTTTATTGCTTATCTGTTTTTAATGTGCTATATGTGCTGGTTTTTACTGTAAAGTGTCTTTGAGTACCATGTAAAGCGCTATATAAATAAAATGTATTATTATTATTATTATTATTATTATTATTATTATTATTATTATTATTATTATTATAATATTTTACCCATGTTAACAACTAAAACATTTGCACCACACCCTTAATTTACTTAATGTGAAACAGATGTTTTTGGGGTAAGAAATAATAATTTATAATCTAATAAATGTTTACCCTAAGGCAGATGTTCCCAAACTTTTCAGACCTTGTACCATTATGTACCAAGACCAAATTTCCCAAGTACACTTTCCACTGCAGATACCAACAATGTAACAATGAAAGAGCCAGTTCACCTATAATGATAATAATAATAATAAAATAATAATAATAACAATAATACACATACCATTTCAGTGAGACAAATGAGCCTGTCTGGATTGGCATGATCTTGAAATGGCAGGCGTGAGCGCAGTCAGCATACGCCGCAGATCTGGCTCTGCATCCATTCGGTTGCGGTACTTGGTCTTTGTGGCAGTCAGAGCAGAAAAGCGTTTCTCACAAGGATGAGGTGGTGACAAACAGCATCAAAAACTGTTCAACCTTCAATGAGAGAGCGCTGGGTACTCATCCTTTCTTTGGAAGTTAAAGTTAAGAGGCAATGTTTTTTTCAGTTCCAACACCAGAGTGCTGTCCGATGATAATTCAAGCAGCTTCTCCTGTTCAGCACCTGTCAGATCATCTGGAATTTCTGTGGTGTCAACAGAAAAAGGGTCTCTGATCCACACGGGCCTGGCCTCGACTGGGAAGTACTCTGTGAAATGGTCTGCAATGGATAAGAGGTGCTGAGCTATTGCATCTTAAAGTTAAGTGTCAGATGAACCCTGCTCCAGACAGGTCTCCAAAGTTGGACAACCAGAGGGATCTCGAGTCTTGAGCTTGATAGAGAGCAGCTGCAGCTTTTTCTCCATTGCAGTGATTTTGTCATGCACGTAAAACGTAAAAACAGTCAGAGTGACTCCCAGTAGTCCCAGATCTCTGCAGGGTAAATCCAGACAGCTAGCTAGACTATCTGTCCAATCTGAGTTTTCTGTTGCACGACTAAAACAGCTTGTGAACGTACACGTTCCACAAAAACAAGTTCCTTCCCGAGGCTATTTTGCAGCGGCACCGCAGCTTTTCCCGGTGCCTAGCACCGCCCAAGACGATTGTGATTAGTTTAAAGAAATGCCAATAAACCAGTGCACGTTTTTCTCTCATCCCGGAATGCTGTGTGGACTAGCCAGACCTTCCTCCTCCGCAGCGCTGCGGTGGAGGAAGGTCTGGCAAAGCGAGACTAGTGTTGATTAATAAAAGAAATGTAAAGTTAAATAATGTGTTTTTATACATTAAAGCATGTAAACATGTTCCTAACCCTAACCCTTCTGAAAAAGCATGTTTTGTGATTAAATTGCGTCACAAATGAGACAGCATCATGTTGTCGTTGCTTTGAACTTCACTGCACACAACACACTGGTCTTTGCTGTTCCTCCGGCCCTGTGACAGTAAATCCCAGATTGAGGTAGTGAGCATGGTAACGTCTTTTCATTTTCTTGCTAGAAGTGGCGCTAGAAGTGGCTTCCGCTCAGTGACTCAACTGCCAACTCTGACTCCTCTTCAACAATGTCCGGCTATGTCAAAGGTCACGTCACACCCACCCTACGTGGCTATGCACAGGTACATTTTTAAGTCATTGTAACGTGATGTGTATATGTAATAACTGTTTACTGTCTGTAATAAAATTACATGAAATGACAATTGTTTGGTTTTAACTCTAATCTATAATATGTAGGGTTTTCCTTAATAAACAATATATAGACTAATACAAAAGTAATCCCTCTCAATCATCACTTATGATATGACCCACTAGAGGTGTGTGGTGCTGTCTGTATCTGCAGACACCCTGCCCTCTGCCTGTATTTTCTATTTTCTTCTTATTTTTGTGAGTGCTGGACACTTATGGGTGCAGCAAAGAGCCTTTGGGCCCCACGTGGGTGTGTAAGCCAATAACAGCGTTATTATTCCCCTGTCTAATACCGCTGCACAATTTTAACCCCCCTAAATGTTTTGTTTGTTGACCAGTAAGCTATGCGCAACATAGCATTAATGGGTCCTACTATATATAGCTATATCCTACAATCACTATAAAAGCTGTGAGCTGATGCCACTCATTGTAACTCATATAGCCTATAACATAACTATCTGTCTTTTGAATATTAAGATTTTGTATTAATATTTCACCTGTTGCCCTTAGTTGACTTAAATCCCCATCGTATTCCTTATTGCAGATACATACTTTAGCATGTACACACACACACACACACACACACACACACACACACACACACACGCCCTTGGCCACACATTGTTAAAGAGCTGAAAAAACACTCCTTAAAGAGACTCTACACACATACTTATTGATCAGTCAAATGACATTTAATCAATCAGCAGCTATTTTGATACTGGAGTAATCGTTTAAGTAATTTATCAAGCTAAAATGCCAAACACTAGCTGGTTCCAACTTCGGTGAGGATTATCTGCTTTTTCCTGTTTCATATCATTCTAAATGAATGTATTTGTGTTTTAAACTGTGGGTCTGACAAAACAAGCTATATGAAGACGTTACTTAGGGCTCAGGTGAATTTTGATGGGCATTTTTAACTATTATAATTTATTGTTTACATAAATTGTATTGTTATTCAAACATTAGTATATGTCATGGTCATTTCAGCTCTACTACCTCCTTGCATCTATTGTTCCCATAGTTTATATTTTGTGAATGTCCCTTTAAAGGATTACATCATCGTCTTTGCTCCTTTTTTTCTCTCACCACATTTCTCAGTGTTCAGCCTTTTCTGCCCAGAGACAATTGGTTAATTCACCGGTGTATAACACCGCCACCTCCTGATCCACGATACCATCACTGTCTGCGAGTCTGTCACACCTTTCAGTGGAATGTTTAGTTTATCATCATATTTCATCATTCATCATATATCATATTTGACATCAGCTATCGCACCTCTCTGATCAGATCATAGTGCTCAGAAACAAACAAGCATTACCGCATTGACTCCAGTTTTCATTATCACGTTAATGACGTTCAGTGTAATTCTAATTTGTGGTTAGAAAATGTAAGTGCTTTATGTTCATCATTAATCCACTATGAGCTGACTGGGTACTTTCAGTGTGTGCTGTGTGTTGATAGTGCTGTCGTGCCATCTAGTGGCAGAAAACAAGATAGAAGCTCTTACTGTTTAGTGCATTCTCAAAATGTTCAAATCAGTGTGAAACGTCAGCTTGTTGTTGCCTGGTATATATTTTGGATTCTTTTTTTTAATGAAAGTTACAGGACTAATGTGGTGTGTCAGTAGTTCTTTGTATTGTCGACCGGCTCAGCTGACATCCACAAGTCTGTGCTTTTAAGAGACAGTCATAACACCACTGCACAGCTTCCATGAACACTTGCTGTCTCTATGTTATCCATTAAAAACAGGTGCTGGAGGGGAAGGTTTTTCAGCAGAGAGATTTTGTTTGGCAAAACAAATCTCTTTTATAAGGACAAGTATGTACTTGGTAAAAATGGAGGAGGCAGATTCTGTTTCCTCTTTGCCCACCTGAATTTATTGGAGAAGGTAAAAAAACTCTTGAGCATGTTGTGAACCTGCTGCAATGAAATGTTCTCAGTAAAGTTTACAGGAAAATGAAAGGATTTTTTGGTAGGCCATGTTGAAAAGGGAAATGCAGGCAGAAATCAGTGCTACCGAAAAGTCCTTTCACTTTACATTTTATTGAGTAGTAAGAGCCCCTGTTTCAATTATATAATTTAGCATACGAGTTGTACTAATTTCCTGATTTGGTAGAACAAAAAATTTAAATACAAAGTACATTACATTCACAAAAGCTATAAATTCACTTTGTTATAGCAGAGGCTTAATTTCACTACTATATGGCATTATAGTGTCAGGGTCACAGGACTCCTCAGATTACAAACTTGAAGCATGGAAGAAGGATTTAAAAGAGGACATCCATGTGAATGACTGGATGAAGATGTGCAAGAAAGCTCAAACCCAGACAGTTAATGTCAGACTGAAACTATTGCAATATAAATGGCTGATGCGACGGATGTGAAATGCATGATAGATAAAATCCTGAATGTCAATATACCAATTTCTGCAAAATTATTTATATTACATTTATACCCTCTAAACATGCCACTGAAAAGTAAGGAATATACATTCATAGACATGTGTCTATTACAAGCAAAACGTTTTATTGCTTTACAATGGAAGAACATAAAGGCGCCAAGTATAGGTAACTGGCTGAAAGAAATGGCAATAAGTATGTCTATGGAAAAGGTAACTTATATTGTGAAAGGTAAATATAGGAGGTTTGAGGAAATCTGGAATCCTTTCTTATTCTTTCTTGAACATGGTGGAAATGATGTACCAGTGGCTGATTGAGAAGCTGTGTCAAATATAATAAGATGTGATGAGAAGCTTTTAGTTATTGTTACCCTTTTTAAAAAAAAAAAAAAAAAAGTATTCTTGGTGTCTTTGTCATTTGCATTTGTGTTGTCCTTGGATGACGAACGTGTTTTGTATGTATGTGCATTGATTGTTTTGATATGTCAAAAAATCAATAAAAAATATTGATGAAAAAAATAAAATTCACTTTGTTTCTGCATGTAAACTTTACTGAGAACATTTCATTGCAGCAGGTTCACAACATGCTCAAGAGTTCTTTCATGTTATCCAAAAAATTCAGGTGGGCAAAGAGGAAACTGAATCTGCCTCCTCCATTTTTACCAAGTGCTTATGAAGTTACCTTTGTAAACAAGACATAAACTGATAACAGATCAGCCCTTCTTAATCACAATTAAAATCAAACTTTAAAAGGGACATATGTTCATTTTTAGGTCCATACTTAAGTGTTAAGGATTTTCTACTAGAACATGTTTACATGCTTTAATGTACAAAAACACATTATTTACCTTTACATTTTGCAGCTTGCATGAATCAACAATTAGTCTTCACAATATATTCACAAAGCGGCCGCCAATATCACTGGATCCTTGCTGTTTGAGAAGCGCTTTGACTACAACATATCCGACTTCCTTCAGCCAATCCTCCTGCTGAGATGCACACAGAGAGTTCAATAAGGCTTTGGCTGTCATTGCAGTAACAGAAAATGCTTTATGGCTTAGACCTGGCTTTCAGCTCACATGTCCAAAGGTAGCAACAAAAATATTTTGCTAGAGCACCTAAAACTCTCACATCATTATGTAAAACAATGTAAACATGTAATAGTTTAATAGTTCATTGTAAAGATTTTGTTTTGTTTTATGATAATGTAGCAAAGTGAGGAGCAGTGCCATGCTCATCAGTGCTAAAAGAAAAGTTATAATATTTCAGTGTTTAGGTTACCTAAAGCCGATTCTGTGTAGAGAGATTTTTAGAGAGTGTGTTGCTTGAGTTTCTGCTGGAATATTTGATCATGAGTGTCCAGTTATTGTTCTTCGCCTTCCCTTCCTCCTGGTACTGACGACAACCACAACAAATATCTGCCACAACAGGATTTAGACAAAACAGTCTTGAAAAGAAACAATCTTATGAATATGTAATTTATTGTAAACTGAGTTTTACAGTTTTTTTCTGCCTATTATTTCAGGCAGAAGATCAAAGAAACTTAAGGAGGCTGTAGATTTAAAAAAAGCCAGGTGGTAACATTTAAATGCTAAAAACAAACAACTTAATTCCCAGCACAGCCAGACGTGCCATACGAAGGACTTTTCAAAGTCTTTTAAATGGAACAACCTGTCACACAGAATAATTAAGAACTGCTTGTTTATATATTTGTCAAGCTAGATGAGTAATAGAGACAAACTAAAGTAATAGAGCACATGGAAATATCCTTTTAGTCACGTAGAGGAGTGACACAATTAACATGATTACACTTATATGATATATATTGCTTGGAATTTACTGCTCTGTACCACTTTTTTTATTGTAATTACATTTCTCTTTACAAAAATGAAAAGTCAGAAATCATCAAAAGTTGCCTCTTGCCTTTGTTACATGCAAGTGGATTCAGAGTTGGTGAGTAATTAACTGTCATCTGTCAAGACTGACCGAGCCTCCTGTCCTCTGGAAAAGCTCCGGCGGGCAGGAGACAGAGCGGCGGCAAGGTTACATCAGCTCATCATGTCTGACAGCACCGACTTGACCTACAGTGATGCTGTCACTCTGTTAGCCCCTGAGGAGTCATGTTGCTTTGACACACACAGGATAACAATCACACATGGATGACACAAACAGCCTCTGCTACAAAGATACCTAAAAGGGGCAAGGATTATGTGTTAGGTTGCAAAATATTCTCACTGAAAAGTTATAACCGGTTGTGACAGGCAACCCAATGAGTTACAATGATATGGATGTCTGCTAGTGTAAGTCTGTCAGCAAAAAGTCAAAAAGAATAGCAATAGAACACACATTGAATAGATTTTTCCTGATGTTGCGAGAATTTTGTTGACATTTTTTGTAAATTAAGTGAAATTAATGAATACATTCAATATTTAACTCACTCGAGCATTTTCTTAAATTAACACGCTGTATTTGTACAGTATGCATGTGTGTATGCATATGTACAGTCATGTGTATGTATGAACTTTCAGTTACTTCCTCCAGTAGATGGCGGTATTGAGCCACACAGAGTGAAAAAGGATTTACGGTGAATAGGAATCCTGTCACTGTATCCTGCAGGTGGGCCTCTGTCAAGGCCATCCTTTAATGCATAGTTGTTTTTTTTCTGTACAGAATTCAATCTAGATGAATATAATAGTTTATACGTGGAAGAGCAGAATATCTTGCCTTTTACTGTTTTATTCTCTCAGAAATATCTGTGATGTACTCAGAGTTTTCGTGTACCTTGCCCTGTGCATTTGACGCACAGTACCAAATAGTAACAGTAATCTGTCTGTATCCCTCTGCTCACAGCTCTCCATCCATGTGTCTTGCTCTGTCCACTGTCCTTTGCTAATCCCAGTCGTTGTGACCTCTGACCCCTCGATGGCATAAGGAGCTGGTTAAGGAAAGCATACGGGAGCAGCCCGTGTTGCGCCAGGTTAGGTAAGCTCATTACCAGTTACTCCAGGATACCTGACAACAGCTACAAATAAACCGCAGTAGTGGGAATACCAAACCAAAGAAGTGATGACACTACAGTAGATGAGGATGTTTGGTTCTGTTTCTGGTGTCCTAAATACATGGAACATATTTCACTTAGTTTTCTCAAGGGCAGTGAAACTTGCACTTGCTGTGCATTAAACAAACAGTATAAAGTGGCTACAGGGTTTGTGTGTCTGCATACAATTACACTCCCTGACATTTCACCCACCTCACTGACATACAATAATCTCTTGACATGCATGGGAGAATAGAGACAGCAGAGGGAGAGAAAACACACAATGTGTAAGGTCAACTTTGCATCAGTGTTGTTTATTTTTGTATGTTCGTATTTTAAAATTACATGACCTCCACAGCAGAATCACACACACACACACACACACACACACACACACACACACACACACACACACACTATCCTCTAACTGACTTCCCCATCTGTCCTTTCCCTCATCAGTGAGGGTGAGTCATTCTGCTCCAATACGCAGAATTATTTTCTAAAGCATCTCCGTTTTTCAACCAAAGTGTAACACAGCATAATAGTGTTAGGAATAATTTGTCCGTCTCTCCAGGCTAAAATGTGAGGCTCCTCCTCCCAGTGAGCATGTAATGGTTACAGCGGACAGTGTGTACTCTGTGGTGGTAGACGCACTGTCAGCCTCCAGTGTGACACATCTTTAACAATAGAAACAAGCTTGAAACTTGTAGTTGCATGCAGTCGATATATTCCTCTTTTGTTTCCATAGTGCTGTAGAAAGAAGTTTTTTCCAACTGCTTCTTAAAAAAAAAAAGTCCCATCTCTCTTAAGTTTTTCCTCTGAACTAAAATCCACCCTCCTAAAAATGGACAAATGATCTTCTCTTGGCATCCTCTTATTCTTAGGTCTAACTGTAGCCTTTGACATTGCAGTCCACCTTTTTCTAATCCATCAGGTAAAGCACAAGTGTCTCTCTTTAGACTGGTTTTCCCTCATATTTATGCACTACAAAATGTTGCAGTTCCACTGGGAATTCTTGCTCATCCTCAGCTTCCACATCCTGCAGGCAACCCTTAGGCTCGATTGTCAGTCCAATCCTCTTCTCCATTTATTTGCCCATTTTGGCCATGTCTAATTTAATCTCTCTGAAAGCTTGGTTTTAAATCTCAAGTATTTCTCTCTGACATTAAATGTTCATTCCCAAATAAGCAACAGTTAAACAACAACAACCCATCATTATTATTTATTTATTAAGAGTATAACACTCAAAATCCCAGCTAACCTGCTTCTTCAAGACTGTGTGGGTGTGGTTTACATTTGATTGACAGTGGCCTGGCAACATTAGCAACAACCCCACAACTGTCATCGCAGGTTGATTTTATTGTTTCTAAATTGTGATTTGTCCAGGATGCACATGACACCACCTTTTTCCAGCTGAGCCCTGCCCACTTCAAACCATTGAGAAAGACACAAATACAGAAATGTATTTTCTGAAATAACCAAAACTGCTCTAACTTTGGCCGAAAATAGTATGTAACCGATGACCCACTTATAAAAACGTGGTTTCATAGCATTACCAGAGGCCACCTTCAAAACTTGGACTCCTTGTTTTTTTTCACTCAGAGTAATGTATCTATATCCATGCTGTCATATCCAAATAAGTCAATTACTTTATATTTTGGTATCACTCAGACGTCTGTCTTCAACCCTAGAACGTTACAGCAAGACCTCTATCAACACCCCTATCATTTCCTCCCTTCACTGGTCCCCTTTTAGTTGTAGAATATTTGTATATAAAGCATTGCATGGTCTCCCAGCATACAATAGACTACATATTGCTGAACTCCTTACCCCAAAAAAACTTTTTTCAAAAAGCTTTTATCTGTCGCTCACTCAAGGACAAAATCATGTGACCAAAAAAATGATGGAATAATTTTTCCTCTTCTGCTATACTTTTTTTTCAGTGTATTCATGATTTCAACAAAAGGATTTAAGGAGACTTGAGGCCTTTTTTTTTCTTTTTTTTTTTTTACAGTGCCTGACCTCTTATTTGTATCCTGTGTTTGTCTGTGGGTGAGTGATTCAGGCGTACCACTTTTTGGATTTAAGCAACTAAATCACATTTCAATGATTGTACAAAATGTGCAATAACAAAGACAAATATAGGGAATTCTACTAAGCACAAAGTGGACATTTTCTTTCTGATTAATTTGCAAGACATAACTTTCTCAAATAGTGCATTATATTATGTGAGACCTTGTGTAATATGTATGCAGATGGCTGTAGAGTGTCTGCATGGGGAAAACCAAGATGTGCTGAAGGCATCAGGGGACAGCGACCACGTGACCATGGTTGCAGGGATTGGTTTAGTGCAGATGTGACATCAGGGAGCCTCCCACTCCGTCCCTCTTCCCTTCTCTCTCTCTCTCTCTCTCTCTCTCTCTCTCTCTCTCTCTCTCTCAGTATTTCCCTGTCTCTCTGCCTCTCTCTCTCTCTGTACCGCTCTGCTTTTTTTTCTCCTTTGCCTTTCCTCAGCATCCCCCCTCTCAGAGATGGCGTGTATCGGTGCTGCTCGGGCTGCCAGGGCCTAACGTGCACACAGAGAGAAGAACCCCCCCCCCTCCCATCCCCCGATTTGCTGCATATTCCTCGGGTGTCTCTTCTCACTGTGTCCTCCACCACTGCTGCTGCCTCTCAGCTCTCCCCCCACCCCACCTCCCCGTGCGGGTGTCTGGGAGTTGGGCCCTTGGGGGTGGAGGGAATCAACATCGTGCTTCGCTGGGGAGCTGTGCAGAATTAGCCATGCCCTGCCCAGGAATCCTATGACCGGCTGGATTTCTACATTTCTGTCCGCGTGCGCGCCGGCGGACAACATAGGATGAAAATCTGCAGTCATGATGCAAGGTAAATGATCTGTGCTGTGCACTCCTTCTTCTCCTATATTTCCCATGTTTCCCACTCCCTCTTCGTCCTCCTCCTGCCCTCTTGTGTCCCGCTGGGCCATTAAAGCTGGCGTATACAGTGATGTGATCTGTCGCACGGTCAGTCACAGAGGACCTTTGAGCTAAAATGAGCTACATTCACGACCAGTGTGACAATCTCGGCGTGTGTGTATGTATGTGTATGTGTGTGTGTGTGTGTGTGTGTGTGTGTGTGTGTGTGTGACGTTGTTTGTGACAGAGAGAAAACGTATATGAAATGAAAGCGAAGGTGTGTGAGGTGTGGATTTGTAAAGATATAGCAGTGTAATGCTGCACTTGCTAATGTCCTGTTGTTTGTGTGTTTACACGTGTGTGTGTGTGTGTGTGTGTGTGTGTGTGTGTGTGTGTCTCTCTGTTTGCTTGTGCACATTATAGCAATTTAGTTACACAATGTCACAGTCTGTGTCATAAAAATACGTTTTTCAGGAGTCCAGGAAGCTGCACTCATTTATACCTCTTCGGCTGTTGCTTTCAGTGTATAATATATCATGGCAATAGGACAAGGGAGGCTTAAACCATCTATTATTTGGTGCCTGTGTTGCATAAAGTGAAGTAAAGGATGCTGTATTAAAAGTTAACAGTGGTGGAATGAGATAAAGTACATTGTAAACTGTGACGGAGGAGCTGAATCATAGATCTAACCCTCCATGACAGATGCTGGGTTACCATCCATGAATGCCAACGTGGTAATGGAAGTTAGCTATTATTAGCAAGAGGCCGGCAGTCAGCCTACCATGATACTGTACTCAGTTCATGAGCTACACAACAACACAGATGTCACATGCTTAGCATAGCCTTCCTTAACTACACGTGCATTGCTTATTACACAGTATAGGCTGTCAAGTGTAGTTAGTGACATTCAGTTCGTTATTTGGACTTAAACATGGCTGCAGTACATGTGCTGCAATGACAGCCCTTTTGTGTATGCAGCATGTGGGTTTATCACCTCTATAACAAAATAATGAAATGCAATATCTTCAGAACATGGCTTATAATGTTAGATGACTTAGACAGTGTGAAATGAGCATCTTCATTTTTGATTATTTGTGCAAATGACCCCTTTTTGAACTGTACATTTATTCGACTGTGGCTTGACATTGACTCCAAGGTCTGTACCGGTGGTTTTGCATCTTTTAGCCCTGTAACTTCAAATCATACATACTTTACACTAATGCTGACCATTTATCAGAGCATGGCATAAGGTGTTACATTGATTTCCTTATTTCCAGGCAGCCTTTTGACGCAGTTAATGCCAGGACTGTATGAAAATAAACATGCCAAAACTTTAAACCTTCTAGAGATAGGCGATCCATTGCAAGGGAACAGACAAAAAGATGCACAATGCATCATCCAACCCCATTGTAAAGCCAATTAGAAGGTGGGCTGAGAAGCTAGACATCATACAGTAGAATATTATTTATGAATTGGAGTAAGAGATAGATGGTGGTAATGTGCCATGTGTTTGCCAGCTGCCAAAGATGAGGTTTAGTTTGTAGATGCTAATAGAAAACGAACACAATGTTCTTCTACAGTTTCAAAGTATCAAATTAAAAATATGATTAAAGTCAAGTCAGAAATACAGAAAGCTGTACTTACAGGTATCTTTAAACATGGAGTTGAAGCGACTGGAGTGCATTCAACGTGTATCAGCACTGAGCAAATCTGTCCTGTGCATGGTTCAGAACTGGCCCAACCTTGGTTGTATTGCTTTTGTCTTTCTTTTTCAATTCAAACCTAGAGATGGCCCGATACCATTTTTTGCTTCCCAATAGTGATTCTGATACCTGAACTTGCGTATCGGCCGATACCGAGTACCGATCCGATACCAGTGTGTCATATATTTTATTATGTTTTAACAACTGATTACTACTATCCCTGTATGGATGTGATATTATTTCTATCTTTGTTGTCAGTCTGGCTCAAGTTAAACTCTTTGTGAAACATGAACAAACACAAACAATGAATGCCACAGAACTTTCTTTTATTATCCAGTTTGACAATCTGTTATAACGGAAAGAGAACATAAATAAGCTACTTTAATGTAGATTTTCTTTAGGGCTTTCTTACGTGGTATCGGATCGGTGCATGAACTCCAGTACTTCCTGATACCGATACCAGCGTTTTAGGCAGTATCGGAACATCTCTACAAACCACCTCTCTATCACTGGCAACTGAGGCATGGTGTTGTTTAGCAGGCAGTTTTGCTGTGGCAGAGATAGGTGTGTAAAGAATTTTCACACCTATGCACAACTGACAGCCAGCGTGGATATCTGACAGCTTGTCTGTTTTAGGAATTTACAAAAACTGTGGGACGAATTCTTCTGAAGCAGTGACAGAAGGTACTGTTTTGAGACGTCTTCTCGCTGGTTTGTTCAGATCCACCTGCAACATTTCTTCTGGAGGTGTCACATCTGTTCGCCTTCATCTGCACATGCAGATGGCTCAGTTGTAAACTCCCTCCACTGATGTAGGCCACCAGATGCAGCTGAATGCTCTGGAAGAAATCAAACATCAATTACCAGATTTGTTCTGGAGCTTTCTACTAATGAAGGCCACAAGATGCGGCTGAAGGAAATCTAGGAAGTGCACCTTGAGTTAAGAATTTTATGTCAAAGTAAGAAAGTGGTATGTCATGAAAAGGTTTGGAGTCCATGTGCAGGCGCCAACTTTTTTTACCAACTAGTTATTTGGATTTAAAAAGTTCATGACTAGATCTTACATCTCAGACGTTCAAGTTTCCCAGAAACAGTTGAACATTCAGTAAAAAAGGACTACTTTTTATTTATCTTATTTATACCACAGTGAAATGGATGGGGACAAATGGCCCCTAGAAATTTGGGAATCTGTCTAAACAACTGTTTTACCAAAATGTTTTGGAAATGAGGATATGCATTTGAAACCCTATAAAGTGGAAAGGTGGTGCTATCGCGACGGTGCATCACGTTATGCTTTACTGAAAAATAGTCTGCAGTAATGCAAAGTATATGCCATTTGTAGCAGGGTAACACGTGAAATCACCACTATGGTCCATGCAAAGAGTTTTAACAGAAATGTGTCCAAACATCTTGTTTCTGATAATTAGCACAAGAAGAAGACCCAAATTATATTTACAGCTAATATAATAATTACACTGTTTAATGAGTGTTGTAGGGCTCTCCTCAGGCAAACTTTGTAAATGGGTTACAAAAGCAGCAGTCTGTTCCCTCAAGATGTATCATACTGTTCAGCAAGTTTGTCGCATATTAATGTCAGGATTGTCTATTTTTACTTCTTATCACACAAGACACGTGCCGGTTAGGACTGGACAGAAGGCTCGCTGTTCAGAGCTGTCTCCACTGATAAAGAGCAACGATGCAGGGATAATCTGTGCTATTGAGCAGCCCAGCTAGCTACTAATACATCACAGGCCCTGACGTGTCCTTCAGTACCTAGGAGAGCTTCATCCCAAGTGAATGGTACTGAGCACCAGTGCAATTGTCTTCACATTTATAGTTTTCATTAGTCTTATTATCAGGATTTCAATTTGAGTGTAATGGTTCATCAAATCAATGACTCAATATTTATTTTGATTTCAAAGTCAGTTTGATTTAATTTCCCTCTCAACAATTAAAAACACAACAATCAGTACAGGTCTCTATATATGGAAAAAGTAAAATAAATGAGTCATCAACAATGCAAAAGTATGTTCCTTTTTTTAAACAGCACACAAATTACAAAAAGAGATAATGAGCAAAGAACACAAATGGCGCATAATGGCTTATGGGTCACAATAAAGTCATTCCTGGACACTCTGTGTAATATAACAAGGTCATTGGATAGACAGGAAGGCACTCCACATATAACAAAAAAAATAATGACAACAAGGAGGGAAATATGAAAAAGCCTTTATTGTAGTGGCTAAATCGTTAAAAAAGCCAACATGTTTTGACTAGGGCTAGGTACCGAATTCGATTTTTAGGCACCGATCAAATTGCCTCCTTAGTATCGAGTATCAAAAAATGCCTCATCATTCAATACCAAATTTCAATACCTAAGGAGTAAATCTCATCAGCGTTAGTGAGCCAATAAGCATGCAGCATGCTTCTACCAAGGTCTAATCATGCTGGTGATTGGCTGTCTTACGTTATACGTCGTAGAGGTATGCAGAAAAAACTCTACGGTGCTCACGTAGTAGGAGCTGAAAAATATATGAAAATATTTTTGCCGTAATGTTGTAATTTCTTTATGTCAAAATGGATTTTTATAAAATTGGTTACGAAAAAAGTATCAATCAAGAACTGTTATCGAAGTCACGGTATTGGTTTTGACCACTGTAGGTCTTCATCTGACCTTTTAACAACGTCATTGTTGGACTCATATATAATATAATGTATAATACTCACTCTGGTCCCAACCATCTTTTCTGTTCCTGTAAAATAATGCTTAAAAAATATATTAAAAAGTGTATTTATGTGTTGGAGCAAAGCATGTGTTAATGTAAGATCACATGCATGGATGCGTTCCTATGGACTATCACTATCTATTACTATACTATCACATTATGTGTTAAATAGAAACATATGCATAAAAAAATGTAACACTGTAATCCCCCCACCATGTATTTCTGTTTGTCTTTGTCATTGAAAATCGATAATAAAATCTAAATGAAAAGGGAAAAAAGAGCACAAACTGAGCTGCCTTTGAATAGCACAAAATGTTCATCCACCCAACTGTCCATCACACGTGTCCCTGTTGCTCTTGTATGAATGTGAGAATCCACTGTGCTCTCTTGTCTTCTAAAACACTGTTATGCAAACCTGTCACTTGTCTCTTTTAGGAAAAAAAAACATGTTCTACACCACAGCTAATACAAAGAGAACATTCTACTTTAGTGATTTCTTTTGCCATTAGGAGATTTAGCTGTTGGTCATTCTCTCGTGTTTTATAAGTGGTAAACTGTCTTTCTTTTATCAGAGTTATCATACAGGTACATGTGGAATACAGTTAAATGGCTTTCACATCTTTAACCTGAGGGAAGCAGGAGGATTGTCAATGTTAATTAACTCATTAAGCTTCATTTAGTCTCAAAAAAGTTCACCAACAACAACAACAACAACAACTGAAGTTTGCTGGACTTTGGCTTGTCTCTGTTGTTGTTAGTGCATGTGCAGAGCAGGACACACCAACACTGAGTAGATATTCGGCTCAATTTGATAGAGAAGTGTACAATTCTGTGTCTGTTTTGGATCATCTAATAATTTTCTATTTTTAGCTACGCTAGTGGCATGGCTCTGGATGGAAATGTCTGTCTGTCTGTCTGAGGTCAGTTGGTCTGTTGGTCCACCCAACACTTTGGTCCTGACTGAAATATCTCAACAATTATTGGAAAGATTGCCATGAAATTTTGTACAGACTTGTGATTCGATTTGTAAGCTCCAGAGGATGAATTCTTTGACTTTTCGTCTATTGCCACAAGCTGGTCAATGTTTTTATCCAGTGAAATGTCTCTCACCTCAGCTGTGCTTGGTGTTTTTCATTTCTTTGATCAGTCATTCTGATGGAAATGAAATGTGTTCCTAATGTCCATATTTTTAGACATCCACTGCTATTTGACTTAAAAAGCTTTCTGATTTGAACAAAGTTAAAAAAAAAAAAAAAATACTGTGTCAGCACAGAAAGAAACGACAGCCCTAGGGATGGGAAATTATAAGATTCGATCCGATTCATTATTGATTCCTTTATGGATTCCTGGTCAATTTTCTGTGTGGAAAGAAAATAGGCCTACACAGGTTTTCAACATCACCACAACTGTTGATTGAGAGAAGATTTGTACAGCATTTGTTTTCATTTAGGTTTTCTTATTCAAAGAAACCCGTGGCGCTAATGTTATTATAACATAGAATATACCCGTGGTAACGGACGTGCTACTTGGTTGGGAAGCAGCGGAACTCGAGTATCAAATACATGGCATTCCTGGATTTTAAGCCCATGTTGTCCCTTACTTGAAATGATCATTTTGCAGACATTAGCAGCACTGTTGTCATCTTTCTTCGTGAAATGAGCCATGCTTTAGACCGTTTCTTGTGCGTCCACCAGTGTAGACGCACAAGTTTGACGTCATTATTTTCAATGCGCGACTGTCAGAAAAACATACCGGTGTTCTGGCAGTTTGCGCTACCTACTCAGGATGAACTACCAGTAGCTCATCCTGTCAGACTAATCTGATGAACTAAGCCTCCCACTCCTAATGACTTACCTTAGCAAAAAGCATTGTTCAGCAGCTACTCTGGTCAGATATGTGTGAGAAGCAGACGTCTAACCCACATCAATGAGATTAAAAGTAGAGTAGCTCATTCTTTCGAGTAGAAAATAGCTATCAGAATGGACTACAACCTCCTATAAATGTGGTTAAAAGTAGAGTGGCTCATTCTGTCAAGGAAGGAAATATGCATCGATAAAAGTAATTGATAAGTTTGGGGGCATACGATTCCGATGGTTCAGACTTATGGGAAATGGCTCCCTGTTTGGCGTGTTTCTGCGCTTGTGTTTTAAGTATTGTTTTTTAATAATTGTACATTGTAGTTTTTTCAGTGTTTGTGGAGTCACCTTACATACTGTAAGTCAGTGACACCGCAAACCAGGAATAAAAACACAGATGAAGCATTACACTACAATTCCAACCTTGCAATACTTATGCAGAAACCTTTAGGTTTTGCACACATTCAGTTCTGTCCTTTTTGTCTGTTGTCACAGTCATCCTGATTCGAGCGCTATGTGGTGCCAACCGTCAGTGCTGCAGGGGTCTTGGCACCCAGTTTGGCTGACGGTTGCTGCCGTAGTAGATCTCTCCCCACTCTCCCTTGAATCTCACTAATGAAGTGGACACATTGATCAATCTTTGCTCGTGTTTTCTTTCCATTCTATATAGTCAGAGAGGGGACACTTAAGGGGATTGCGTCTGCGCTGCTGCATTTTATGTGGAGGCTTTCTTCAGATGGCAGGGATGTTTGTGTCCCGAATCAATACATTCATTTATATCAACTTATTATGGTTACTGTATTTCCTGTGTATCCACTATAGGACAGGTTCATTCTCAAGTTACTGTACATTAGCCTGTTACTCTTTTGTGTTATTTGCTTTTAAGTGCATTTTAATGACAAGACCGTTAACTTGACAGTTAACTATTAGGCTTTATATTAGCATTAAACTAATTCATCACTTCATGATGTTGGTCTCCCTCCCTCTCTCTGCACTAGGACTGAAAAAACGAACCAGGAAAGCCCTGGGCTTACGAAAGAGAGACAAGGATACAGATGCAACGTGAGTTCGCTCATACTTGTAATTAACATGCCGAGTTTTACAACCACCCAACTCTGAAAGCATTTTGAAAATTAATCAGTTTGAAAATGTGAATGAATAGGGCTGGGTACAAACCTAAATAGTCTAATGGGATTGACCAAATTGGGTCATTAGCGTCAGGTATCAAAAACTGTCAAATATTGAATGTGTGATGAGAAAGTTCCTGATTTCATAGACTATTTTATTTAATGCAAGACTCTTTTACTACTGTTGGTGTTTTGACAGAGGTATTGTAGAAAAAGTAAGATTGAATCAGTACCAAACCTCATATTTTGTATTGGCACTAGTTTTATGATATATATATATATTTTTTTTTTTTTTTTTAATTTATTTATTTTTTCTTCAAGCAGGACTTCACCTAACAAAGAAGGAGCTGGAAGCAGAAAGAAAGGAAATGTATGTACATTTGACATTTTCATTGAAAAAATGTGTGATGTTTCCTCTCTGTTCTCTCTCTTGAGAGTAAAGATACAGTGCTGTTAACAAATGAACTTCCATCCAATTCCAATCCAAATACAGTGTGTTACAACAGTTATTACTGCCTTTAAAAGAAAACTTCTGTTTATTACAACTTGGTTTATGTAGTTTTGGCCATCATTTCTACTTCGTTAGGATGAACTTTGTACTCACCATAGTAACTGCTGAAATCTGAAAACACGGCGACGCCACGACAACAACAGGCTGACGATCTGACAGGTTGTAAACAAGCCAACATTTAATCTAAACCTCTTTATTGGAAGGTGAAAAACAAAAGTCAGCCAATCTGAAATGTCGGTAGTAATCCCTCACTGCACAGGAAAACTGTGTGTGCAAACAACTACGTCAACTATGATAGGTCAAAGTTAAACCAGAAAGTTCTAATGGATGTTTACAACTGAAAGTTTGGATACTATTTTCACTGTTTGCCTTTGTTTTTTTCTTCCAAATAAGTAAGCATAACACATGCTTTTAAACAAAACTATCTCTTTATCCGACTGCTTATATTTCTTGCCCTGTCTTACTTATTCTCAGCAATTTTGTCACAATTCACTTGGTGTGTGTAACATTATTTTTACCGACAGGAATAATGACCAAAACTACAACATTAAAACCCACATTGTAATGAACCAGTCTCTCTATGAAGAACATTTTGATATTTGTTTCTCATTTATTTATTTATACAAATTCATTATTTGCAATGACATTTTAATACTGCATTTAATTGTTCTCCTTTAATTGTTCTATCTTTTCTCCATTTTGTTACTAGAAAAAGGCCAATGGAGCCCCAAATGGTTTCTATGGGGAGATTGACTGGGACAGATATGTAAGTATGCGAAGCCTACTCCTCCTCCTTTTCGATGTTTCTGACCAAGCAGGGACTTTGCAGCTACAATACTTGTACTGTGCTGTGGCTATCAGTGTCACATAACGCTAGGTTTAAAATGACAAATAGAGTGATAGCTGCATATTTCTGTGAGTGTGCAGGAGCTTCAGCCAGGAAGCTGTCCGTCTAAAATCTGATCCACATTTATACGCAGAGCCGTTCACAGGGAAGAGTTTAGTGATGCCTCTGTACCTGTGTGTGACTGACTGGAAATGAGATGTCACTTTTCTCCTCTCTCTTTTCCAGGCCTCTCCTGACGTGGACGAGGAGGGCTTCAGCCTCCGGCCCGGTGACGAGGGCGATGATATCCTTGCAGTGAAGAGAGGAAGCAGTCTGGGGACTCTTCTCCTGCAAAACTATTGAGCTGTTTGGCTGAGTGGCTCATTGGATGAGTGCTTCTCCGCATTAACTAAGTCAAATCAATAGCCCCCCCCCCACTCTCTTGCCACATCACATGTGTATGTCCCTTAAACTGAAAAAAAAAGAAAAGAGATGGAGGGCAACCGGACAGACACATTGCATTCAGACTATAGTCTATATGCACGACGTTCCGCTTCAGGGATTGTTCAGGTGCTGCCGAAAATTCCGCCGGATGTCTTTCATTTCGGCCGGATGTCCGGTACCTTCCGCTTTCTTTGTGTCGGCATTTTAAACTCCAGTGGATTTATGAGGACTATGGTTAACTGCCAATCTAATCTGTCCAATCTAAGTTTTCTGTTTCACGACTAAAACAACCTTTGAACGTACACGTGTTCCACCAAAACGAGTTCCTTCCCAAGGCTATTTCGCCGAGGCGCCGTTGCTCCGTGCGGAGCTAAGCGCCGCCCAAGACGATTGTGATTGGTTTAAAAAAATGCCAATAATCCAGAGCACGTTTTTCTCCCAGCTGTGTGGACTAGCCATACCCTCCTGTGCAGCGCTGTGGAGGAAGGTCTGGCAATGCGAGACTACATTCAGACTGACTTTTCAGTTGTCACAGAGTCACAGTTCTCATTAACAGCTGACCCTCAGTTCACTGGTATTTTTAAGTTTTTGATCCCGCAGGTGTCAGCAGCTATAAGTTTGAAATGGATTCATAGAGAGCTGGTACTATGGAGACTTCCCCGGAGCAGGATGATTTAGCGGAGACGGAGCAAGAGTGTCAGTTACAGCAGCTGTAATATAGTTAACTGGGACACAGCAGACAGAGACACAGAGTGGACACGTCACTCTTCTTTAGAGAGACATTTTAAAAGAATACGATATCTTTAAATGCTGTAAAAGACTGAATTAGCCTCCATCTTTCACATTATTCCACTTTGTCCTTGACACATGTTCACCAGCTTCCCAAGCAAAGCAGTTTTTCTCCTCCAGCGACTCAGAGGACGACGAGGACAGCAAGAAGAAGTTCAAAATTAGGATCAAGCCGCTGGTGGCGGACAGTGCCAAGTGTGTCCCTCCATCTATGGACGAGCTAAAAGCCTCCGTGGGAGGCCTGGCACTCTCTCCATCTCTGGTGAGCACTGCTGATCAAGACTCTTGTTCTACCACACAGTACTGAAGGGAACACACGCTGCAATTTATAATATGGTAACAGCTGTTGAATTTTGTCTTACACCCCTCTCTGTGTTTGTCTTCTCTTCTCATTAATCTGCTGTCATCTTTTAGAAGAGAAGTCCGGTAAGCCTGTCATTCATCTTCACATCTGTATCACCACCAACAGTGATCGCATGGCATGAATTCACTTGGAAATGGTTGAGAAAGTTTTCCTCCCCATTTTCTGTCTCACCCTCAGCGTCGGTGTCCTGCCTGGGCCGTAAAGGCCACTTTTGTTGACTTTTTATTTCTGTTTAGCTTCAGCTTTACTTCAACCTCTCTGGCAAAGTGTTTTTGTTACATAATGCACAGTAAACATAACACACACACAAAGCTCCAGGCCTATTGATTTGGTCTCTGTGAAGCTTACATGCCGTGCAACCTGCTACATAGAACACTGCGTGTTGGTCGTAGGTGATGCTGGGATTGTCCTCATAATCTCGAGGGTGTTATGGCTCATGTTGCATTATTAAGGCTTTGCGGTGCAAGTAAAGAGGTGCGATGTGTGCAGTTTTAGTTGGTGTCCATTTGACTGATTTGTCACTCACTCTCTGACCCAGGTCTGTTCTCTCTTCCTTTTTGCTGGTCTCAGAGACGCAGCCCGGTGAGTTTCATACACCATCTGCTGGCTGTTTCAAAGCCGACAGCCTGAAGCACAGCTTTCTAATCCCTGCTGCCTGATCTGTTTCAAAGAAAATGCAGTGCAGAAAGTAAAAGTATACACAGCAAAATAAGAATAATACATAGTTTTAAGTCTCCAACCCTTTTCCTAAAACAAGTGAAAAATATGATACTGTGGTAACATAAATCTATGCATTTCTATATGTTTATTATTTATTGATATATCTTCTTGATTTGACTGAACTGATTGGCTTTGTTAAATTAAAAACATGTATTTGTACAAATATTTGTGCGTCAGAATTAATTGAAGAAGCTAAAACCTTTTTATGAAGTTCCACTTCACTTAATTGTACTGCTTTGTTATTTGTCTTAGAAAAAAAAACATCTTAAAATTGAATGGAACAGTGATTTATGTTTTTGTGGTGTACACTTTCATGATATATTGTCTAAATGCTCATTTTATCTTTTGTTTGGATTCTATCTTTTACAGGGACAGATAAAAAGGAATTTGTCCTGTAAGTACACCAATTGCTAACACATTTTTCTAACAAAAAAAATGCTCACACCCTCACAACGACAATGCAAACATGCTGATGGTCAGCAGGCAAAATGTGTATCAAGTTCACCATCTTAGTTTAGCTTGTTAGCATGCTAATGTTAGCACTAAACACACAAGTACCGCTGAGGCTGATGGGAATGTCAGTTTTGCATGTGTTAGCCATAAACAAAAGTATTGGACACACTTCATGGCTCTTGATGAAAAATTAAGGGATGATCAAAGTGATTGAAATTCACCCTGAGGGGAACACGACTGTCTGTATCAAATTTTGTGGCAATGCATCCAATAGTTGTCGAGATATATTTTAGTCTGGACCAAAGTAGTGGACCAACTGACCGATATTGCCATGCATAGAGCGACACCACTAGCTATACACACGTTTTTTTTGTGATACTATAAATAAATACAATTGCAATAGAGCAACAGTTTTTGTTATGTTTCTAATAGGTGAAGAGATTGCCAGACCCAGACGCTCCACCCCCACACCAAGTCCTGCCCCTGAGATGCCAAGGTCTGTCACTCTTTTAGCAAATATTGACCACGACAACAGAATATATTCAGTTCAGTCAGTGGTCAATACCCATGTTTTTCAGTCTGTAAGCTATTGGTGCTACTCCAGGTTGAAAAACGCAGTGGTTCTCAACCTTTTTCAGTCGTGACCCTCCAGAATAATGAGGTCGGTGGTCGCGGTCAAGGAGTAAACCTCTATATATGGGTGCCTGCTCTACCAACTGAGCTACCTGGGCCACTTTTTCTCTCCCCCTGACCCGCCTTCAGACCCCTTTCTGTGTTCCAGGACTTCCTGATTTACACATGAAGCTCTAAATATAACACATGAAATGTACCAAACTCACACAGTTATGTAAAAACCACTCCCCAGTCTAGAATATGTTATTTCATTTTTTTTTTCTCCCCAACTGTCTGGCGACCCCCAGAAATTGTCTTGCGACCCCTTGAGAACCACTGGAATAACCTAGGAGCAGGAAAAGTTCTTGATCGTATGTCTCCTCTTGCAGTGACAGGCTGTCGCAGAACGTTCCTGTCTTTTTTGGGCTGCCTTCAGAGACTAAATATGCCAGATATGATGGTCTGTTTCCTATTGATATTACTTCACATGAATTGATACTAAACACGTCATGTAGCAGGTGCAGTTTACAGAGGTGACGTTTATTGTTTTTTCGTCATTATTCAATCACAGTGGTCCCTACTGAAGTATGGGGAGAATCAAGACCATGCTCAGAATCACAGCTGAGCAGAAGTTTCCCGACAGGAGGTGAGCTGGCATTAAGATGAACCTCAGTACATACAGTATTTGAAATGTTGTACTCTGTAGTGCTAAACAGGCCTGACCCCCGCCCTTGTTGCAGCCCCTCCTCCGCTTCCTCCAAAAAACATTCCATCAAGAAGTCATTACGGCTATTCTTCGGACTCTGCTGGTAAATGTTGCTTTTAAAAAACAGCATTCTGTATCAATCACACAGTTAAATCCCATGAGAGCTTTCATCTAAATGCTACCTCAAATTCTTTGCAGCTGATCTACCCAATGGAAGGGCAGCTCGCAGGTCTGCCCCCATCTACCTGAACGTCCTGTCCCCCGCCTCTTACCGAGGCTCCCTGGCCCCTGACCTAGACGACGTGTTCGGCCCCACGGACGGCACCCACACCAGTGAGGAAACGATGTCTCCCAGATGGGTTACTTTCACCAGCGACAGACCCCCGCCGCCCGATGAGCCTGCACCCCCTCCCCCACCGGACTCTCCTCCTCCAGACACGCCCTCGTCCACCCCCTCCACCCCCTGTCTCTCTCCAGGTCCGCCGCCAAACGAGCCCCCACCTTCGCCTCCGTCGCTTTCTCCCGGGTCTCCTCCTCCCGGGTCTCCTCCTCCTTTCACGCCACCAGAATCACCCTCCTCCATCGTGCTCGGACCTCCTCCTCCGGATGAGCCAGCCCCTCCCCTGCCTCCCGACTTCTCCCCCTCTAATTCGCCTCCATTATGCTTCGACCACGAGGTGATCGATGAGGAGGTGCTGCAGTTTGCAGAGTACTCTTCGTCCCCTGTCCCCATCAGCCCTGTGCCCCCTCTGCCAGCAGAGCGGAGGTCTCCTCGGCCAGGAGTCATATCTCCCCTGGTCCTGGGGGGCATGGGGGGAAAGAGGACTCCAGAGGGAGCATACCTGAGAGATGATATCCCAGACTTTGTGGGTTCACCCAGAGAGCTGACGCCGAGCTTCAGGGGCACGCCACCTCCTCTCCCTCCAACCACCTACAGGTCTATTATGTCTTCCCCAGGGCCCTCCTCCGGCAGCAGTGAGTACTCTGGTCTCTTTCTGTGTGTTTACAGGGGTTAAGTATGCTGCCCACACACAAAGTATGATGGGAGATGTGTATTTAAACTTTGGAGTGTCCTTTAGCTTGGTTTGTTTGAAAAAGTTAGAATGACGCTGCCATCGGTGCCACCAAAAAAATCCCACAGAGATGCTTGAAACGCAGGTCCTCTTTCCTCTTAGCGATCTGTTTACGTTTTGTTAGGTGTTGGGATGTAAACTGAACCAGCTACAGAACACTCATCCTCATCTCATGAAGAGCTTTTTATGTTTGCTGTTTGCTTTTCAGTAAATATAAACATTATTTATGTCTTGATGATTTTTTTTGGTAGATACGCAGGAAAGAAGTATTATTTTCACTTTATTCAAAACAATTTTAGAAAAGCAACTGCTACAGTGACAACATGAGTTAAATTTCAATATAATATAGCGTGCTACTTTGACTTTATTCGGAAAAGTTACAGTTACCATAAAAAATGACTTCAACTGATGTACCACTTAATTAACTTAGATTGTAATAAAAATGCTAATTACTAATATTGTAACGTTAGAATGGAAAGAATATGATCATTTGAATACCTTCATTATTAGACTGAGTCATTACATCATGAGTAAAAAATTATAATTTATTTAGGTAAGAGTTGTTGGTTAATGTAACTATTCAAAGTACTTTATCACATTACAAATATCTTCCATTTTAAGGGAATCTTTCATTATTTCTTTGTTAGTTAGAGCTACACAACCTAATAAAATGACTTGCTGCCCTAAAAGAAATATACATAATCTCGCAAAGTGATGTAGTTCAAGCTATTTTGTAAACATGGATCAAAGCTTTATTTCATATAAAAATCACATGCTAACAAAAGTTGTAAATTTATTTCAAATACCATTTTAGGAAGTCCTTGTACCTTCCAAAGGTATGGACATATGCACAAACAATAGAAAGCTACTGCACTGTTTCCTTTAAAGATGAGGGTGCAGTAAATGCTACCATGTAATGTCTGAAGGTCTGAACAGAAATCCAAACTAACGCAACCAATTTTGGTTAGAGAAAAAGTGTAATGGTTTTACCTATCTGCCAGTCTGACTGCCAGACTTAAAAAAAAAAAAAAAAGGTGTCATGTGCTACTGCTTCTTACTGACATGTAGTGGTATGATTGTAAGGTAACAGCCTCTTATGTTCTTAATTCTTAGCAATGTAATTCTGTACGAAACATACTTCTTTAATGCTCCACCAGTAACTTTATCGTAGGGACAGATGCAAAAAAAATATATATTTACCTACAATTGGTGATTATAGATAGCGGACGTTCCATGTCAGACCTTTATTAATTTACAGGACCCTCAGACCCACAACACCTCCAAAAGGCTCAGCAGTGATTTTGTGGCATCCCAGAACCAGACAGCCGCTCTCATTTATTTAGTTTTGCTCCTGAAGTGTAGAAGTAAGCGGTGAATCTTTTTAATAAATTGTAGAAGTGAAATATGGCAGCTCTTTATAGCTTTAGTGCGTACCTTTTTTTTTATTATTAATGAACTTCCGTTACATTCAAGCCATTGCCAAATGAGTTGATACAAAGCTAATTAGGACTTTTAGCTCCACACAACTCTCTCTCTGTATTTCTCAGTATGGCTATGCTCAGAAAATGGTGTCGTCTGGCGACTTTCACGCGCAGAAAATTGAGTGAAGATAATTACCTCTTCTGAAGGGTCCATCATGTTTTTTTAATCCTCCGTGTCCTCCTTGGATACAAGCAACTGCATGGAGGAGGGGTGGGGGTGGTGCGCAATCATGGAAGGCTTGTATCATGTGGACACGCTGACAGTTTCGTTGTCATTACTTAGAATTCCTCATGGGGGAAACAGAAACTACGCACTATAGCTTTAAAATCTTCTTGAATTTTGGTCACACGTTACTGTCTAAAGTATGTTCCGGTAAGGACATACAGTACTCGCTCTGCGAAAGTGACATGAGTGGAAATGTTGGAGCCGATGTTGAATGATAATCTCTCTCACTGTGATCTGAAGGCAGTGCTAACCACAGACACTGGTATGTGCCGCAGGCCCCTCGTCCCCAGCCCGTCCCACCACGCCTCAGTCTCGAGGCAGTCCAGTCCCCCCGCCTCCTCCTCCTCGACCGTCCTCGCGACCAAAGCTGCCCCCGGGGAAACCAATCACAGACCTGGTACATGTGAAGTGTCCTTTCATTTCTCAGTCTCTATTTGCATTTATCTCCCTTGATGAAATAAAATAGTGTGAAAACTGATTATTAATACAATTGTTGTTGTGTGCTGTCTCCAGACTCGGCCCTTCAGTCCTCCAGTTTCAGGCAGCCCCCCACCTTTCGCCCCCCTGGCCCGGGCAGAGAGCTCTTCCTCCATCTCCTCCATTATCTTACAGAGTGCAGCGTCCACTCCAACCTTAGGAAGGGACCTTAACATGTCCGCCACAGGTACACTACTAGCAAGTCCTCTTGCTCTTCCTGTTTTTCTTTAGCCTCACATCTCAGTCTGTGTCCATGTTGTCTGTCGCTCATCGTCATGTCCTTGTCTCACAGTCTTGTCCTCCTCATGTTTCTGCTCACTCAGAGGCCTCACAGCCTCTGGTATGGTTTGACCACGGCAGGTTTTATTTAGCTTTTGAAGGTGAGTCAAGCCAGAATGCTACTGTGGTCCCAGCAGTGCATGGGCTGAATGCGCCTGCCCTCCTTTTACCTGCAGTCTTTTCCACGGTCATGTTCACTGAGCCAGAATACTGCTGCCCATCCCATCCCATGCCCTGCTCACTCACATAGGCTACGTTCACACCGCAAGTCTTAATGCCTAATTCTGATTTTTTGCTCAGATCCGTTTTTTTGCTAGGTTGTTCACATTACCTTTTAAAATGTGGTCTATATCAGAGTCCAGTGTGAACTGTTTGCGGTTTTGAAATGACCCGCATGCGCAAAAGAACAATAACAATGACATCAGACGCAGCACGCTGTTGCACTAAAGTTAGGGAGGTTATGGAGGGAGTAAGCATTTTCGCTTTTATTTCAAAATGTTTGTGTAATGGCAGCCGTGACATTAATGAGCAGGTGCTGAGGAAGAGAAGAATGAAGAGAAAGAGAGCCAAATTGGCTATTTTGGCCTTTTGTAGGGTTATGGCTGCAAATTCACTATAGAGGTCTGTGTGACCGGACGACCGATATGCACGTCAGGACCGCTACGGGCCTCCACCAGAGTTTCCTCTGGCTTCGCCCTCGCAAGTGCTCACGCTCCACCTCCCCGACGGTGCGAGCGAGATGGGCCGGTGGTGCACCCGACCCCGAGGGACCGGGATCCCACCTCAGCCGGCGCACGCCGGCCCTCACTTTCATTGCACCACTGGGTGACCCTCTGACTTGCGTGCGCGTTACACTCCTTGGTCCGTGAACGGGTCGGGTGGGTTGCTGACATCGCCTTTTTTACGTGAGCTGATCCCCGCCCTGGCAACGCGGTTGGGGCACACTGAGGACAGTCCGCCCCGGTTGACAGCTGCACTGGGAGCAGGGGGCCCCGCCTCTCCCCGCGGAGAGAGAGGGCGCAGCGAGGGTTATTGAGGTAAAGGTCGCATCAAATCCGCCTTAGTAGTTCACACTGCGGCCGCATTGAAAAAAATCAGATCTGGGTCTGATTCAGGACCACATATGGAAGTGGCCTGAATCTGATTTGAAAAAATCTGATTTGGGCCACTTTTGCCTGCAGTCTGAACGTAGCCATAGAATCTGGTTTCTAAATGGATTGTTGAGTTTTTGCTTTTTTTGGTTTATACTCCCCTATCCTTTGTGTATAACCCATAGAGGAACATTTGAGCATATAGGCAAGGAGCAAAGAGAGTAGACATAGTCTCAGTGTATTTAGGTGTATTTTGTATGTGTGTGTGTGTGTGTGTGTGTGTGTGTGTGTGTGTGTCTGTGTGTTTTCAACAGGATGCTCCAGAGGACCCAGTCCGCTCACCATGGGACCCCAGGACACTCTGCCAGTGGCAGCTGCCTTCACAGAAACCATCAATGCCTACTTCAAAGGCGCAGACCCCAGCAAGTAGGCCCACATTTTTTCTGTTTTCGACAGTGGGATCATCACTGATCAGTATGCATTGATGAAATGTAGAAATGATGGAAAATTTTGTTATCAGTAGCTAGATGAAGAGTCTCTTTTTATATACTGGTAAACACATTCTTGGCAGCTACAAACTGACTTTGCACTTCAGTTTTGATGCTAAAGGGATTCTGGCAGTGTGTGTTTTTGTTCAGTATGATATCTAAGATCTGCCTCTTCACTCCCTCTGTCCCAGATGTGTTGTGAAGATCACAGGGGAGATGGTGCTGTCCTTCCCTGCCGGCATAACCAGGCATTTTGCCAGCCACCCAACTCAACCCATCCTCACCTTTTGCATCAGCAACTACAGCCGACTGGAGCAGGTCCTCCCCAATCCACAGCTGTTGTGCTGGTAAGATGAACATTACAGGCAAACACACACACACACACACACACACACACACACACACACACACACACACACACACACACACACACACACACTATTTATTATCAGAAGTATCTAATTATGGTGCTCACATGGTTGATGGAGTAACTTGATGTTGAGATTGTCTGAATCAAATATGTACCTCTCATCCCTCAGTGATTCCACAACAGACAATGTAAACAACAAGGAGTTCTGGGTGAATATGCCAAACTTGATGAGTCATCTGAAAAAAGTGGCTGAACAGAAGCCTCAGGCAACATACTACAACGTGGACATGATCAAATATCAGGTATCAAATATCCATTGATCTATGTATTTAGTTGATCTAACTATAGTATCTATTCATCCATATATCTCACCGTCTTGTGTTTCCGTGTGTCTCAGGTGTCAGCAGAGGGGATCCAGTCCACTCCTCTGAACCTGGCGCTAAGCTGGCGAGGCGACACCGCCAACACAGACCTTAGAATAGACTACAAATACAACACAGAGGCCATGGCCGCCCCCGTGCCACTACACAACATCCAGTTCCTGGTTCCTGTGGATGGAGGCATGGCCAAACTCCAGGCCATGATCCCCCCCGCCAGCTGGTAAGGACTCCTTGCATTTTGGACCAGCTGAAGGGGCTCATGTGGAGGGGCTTAATCCAACCTAGAACAATTTCCCACCCTTCCCCCAAAATTATGGGATGTTTGGATGCTATGTTGTAAGTTTGAAGTGTAAGTTTTTCATAAAAAAAAATGCCAGACAGAAAACTAGTTCTAAACACTTGTCAATCTTCAAGTTGTTCTGTAATAACGTGGACATGGACTTGTTCACCTGCCTTGTTTAGTTCGGTTGAATCGAACACTGGAGCGTTTACCCTCTTGGTGCGGTTCGTTTGGGCAGGTGTGAACACACTAATCGCACTGAGGAGGGGGTCTGTGTCCGGTCACAGACAAACCTGTTTATGATAAACTCGGTTTGTTTGTGGTGAGAACGTGATTTGACCCAGCTACCAGGTGTACTCTTCAAGTTTGAGCTAAACGGCTCCTGTAGTCAGGTCTGCTTTGCAATCTGCGCTGCGGCAGAGCATGCAAACCGTAGCAGCTTGCTGTCATACGGAGCAAAGTCTCGGCGAGCAGAGCAGACGCAGTAACGTTGCTCGCGAAGCAATATCTGGAAAATGATTTGACCATGGAGAGGCGAGAGACAGCTAGCTTGACTGTAGTCAGACATATACAGTAGTCCAGAACACAGGACCTTCTTTCTGTATTTACTTTTGTGCTCCCGTCTCAGACACATCTGGCCAATAAGAGGAGCGAACGTTCTTGTGTGGTTTGTAGTAATGCATTTTGATTCACTTGGATTTTTCTCTGTGTGAAAACAAACCGAACCAAAGAAAAAACGCACCAACTTTACAAACTCATCAACTGATTCGGACCAGAGCAAACAAACTAGATGTGAAAAATGCGCTTAGGCTTAATTTATCAGACAGACATCAACATGTCCTCTGTAATGTGGAATTACTTTCTCATAAAGGAATCCAGAGCAGCAGACGATACAGTGGAAAATCCCCAGTCTCTCTCATAGATCTGAAAATGGAGGTAAGCGGTCATTTTATATGTTCATTCATGTTCTTACATAATCTTCTTGCTAAACAGAGAATCAGTCTCATTATATTCTCCCTTATGTCACTGCACTGAACTGAAATCTCAGTTACAGGCGAAAAGTGTATTGGTATTGTTTTTGGATTGATTTATATATTCTTTATTCTTTTATCGAAATGTCATCATTTCACTACACAAAGTAACAGAAACAGAAACACACACAAACCTATCAATACTGTATCTGTCCTACAGGAGTAGGGGCTCTTCTGGGCCGGTTCCAGATGACAGAAGGTCCCTGTAAACCCTCACAGCTGGCAGTCCAGTTCAGCAGTGAGGGATGCACTCTGTCGGGGTGCGACATCCAGCTGGTTGGGACTGGCTACCGGTTATCGCTGATCAAGAAGAGATTTGCTGCAGGTCAGTTTGAGTATCAGTATTGTGTGTGACCTCTTTGGTGTAGTCATCTAAATGCACACAAACACTCCACGCTCAACTTCTCTGCTTCTCTGATGTTTCGTTTTACTTCACAGGGAAATATTTGGCGGATAATTAGTGGACCTGTTTGTGAACGGAACCAAAAGAATCAATGGCTTTTGACTGTGAAGACTATGGATCCATCCCATGTTTAGTGCATTTGAAACTGTATCTTTAGCAACCATTAGAATGAATGGTTGAGATTTAACAGAATAACACAACACAGATGACAACAGATCATTTTTGAGTTCGTAATATCATTTTCAGTCGACTGACTGCTGCTGAGTTTATGCAAGTAAATACAAATCATTAGTTTTGTGCACTTGGAACACACATATGGGCTTACATGGAGTAAAACATAGGAAAGCTCTGATTCTTTGTTCTTGTTTTCATACTTGTGGATTCATAGAGTGATCCAGCCTTATTCATTGCAGTTTCTTTTGTCTAACTGGTCGTCATTGCAAATGCACCGTAAAAGATAATGTGAATTGATTATATAATATTACAACAATCTTAAGCAAGGTGGAAAAGACTGGAAAATGTAAAAAAAAAAAAGAAGTGTATTATAGAGTTGCTTTGCAATTGTATTTTAATAAGTTATAGGTTCCATGGTAATATCTGATTTACACTGCCACCTCAAATCAGAGTTTTTTTCCACCATGTGTGACCGATCTTTATCGTTGTCTAAGCAGAATTTATGTTTCTGTGTAGACAGCCTTTGAAATGTCACAGCCCATTCTATCAGTCTTGTGATTGAAGGTGACTGGTCAGTTCACAGTTCAAATGACCTGCAGCGCTGGACTAACATCAGCACTCTTAATCTGAAGGTGCTTTTTATATGGAATTATATTTGTGCCTCAATCCGGATCACATGATGGGGAATATTGAGCACATGAATTATATATTGTAGAGAAGTTATCATCATACAACAAATACTTTAATTGAGCAGAGAAAAAAATTACTTATTTGCCATATCTTAAATTTAATTTAAGTTTAAAATGGCTATAATCAATATTTTTATATTTACATGGGATGACATAATTACTTTTAGGTGAATGAGGCTGCTTGTAGTGACAAACCCACAGAGAATTATCACCCCAATAGTACTGTTTTGGTTGACTCTGACTGTTCTCATAGCATTGTTTTTGGTCGCAGCAGGCAGCTGTTTCAGCAAAATGGCTAACCCCACTGTAAAAGTTAGCAACCAGCTGGTGAACATTCTGGAAGCATTTAAAAAGCTGATTTTTCTTTAGAAGTTGATAGAGACTAAAAACAATTAAAAGAAGGGTAAATATTGGTCAGGTGGCCAAAAAACACGACTCCAAATGAATGCTAATGTTACTGCGTATCTGCTGGATGTGTTAATCCATGTTAAAAGGCAAGTGTTTGCTAACAAGTTCACCATATCAACTTAAAAGGTATAATATGTCAGTGTTCACAGCTGTTTTCCGCTGCCCACAAGTGGCTAAATTTCCGGTTTACATTTACTTTTTTAAAGGGATTACATTAATGATTGAAATGCCTTGGTTGTGTAGCTGACAATTATCAAGTTAGCCAACTAGCTTAGTTAGCTACTGCATATCTGGCAGACGTTAGATACCAATACAGCTAGTCTGCGAGCTAATCAAATACAGACTAACTTTCAAACACAATTTCAAAAGGTTTCATAAAATCGGGTATGTTAGCAAAAATGTATATAGCATACTTTATGTGTGGCTGTGGTGTGCCTGCTTACCATTCTACTACCTACATACCAGATAGGTTATATTATGTGGTTTATAGCAGAAAAGCAGGGAATTATTTTTGAGTAATGATCATTTCTCTACAAAATATCATTCATGTGTTTGCAAAACAATCTTATTTTGTCCCATATGGCGATCAGGATTGAAGCAAATATATGTTTACACATGCAGCCTTTACCACTACTTTGATGGCATATTGCTGTTAACGGGTCATGTGAACAGAGAGTTGGAACTGTCAGTAAATCCGTTACAGCCATTTGTCCTGCTGAAGAACAAAAGCATTACATTACCACTATGAGCAAGTGCAATGCTGAGATACATCAACTTTCCTACATCACAGGACTTTAGTGGTGTTTGTGGTGGTGTGTGAATGGTCAAATTTTGTACAAAAAAAAGTCGATACTTGTGTGAATAACAGCTGCTACTTTCACTGGAAGAGTTTGGTTCCTTTATTCTGTTAATGTTACAGAAATTATGTTTGAAAGGGCCTTAAGATGTAAGACGCATACAGAGCCAGACAAGAGTGCCAAACGGTGGTAAGAAGGAGCTTTAAGTTTCAGGAGAAATAAAGAGGGACCTGGGCTGACGATTGTAGGAGTTACCTTTGATGCTGCTTAAAAACTTGACCAATTCCTTTAACCATGATCTTTGATAGAGGTCTTGACAAGGACTATTGGGGACATAACAGAGTAATGAAAAGAAATGTCTATCAAAAAGACAGCACTATATATGTCCCTGTTTTATTTTCTTGCTTTTCCACCATGTTGAATAAATGTTTTATCATTTTCTAATAGCAATATTTAAGTGTAAAAAGTGTACATAAAAAGCTATGTTTCAATATTTCTCTGGGCATATGGATGTGTCTGTGATTGTCTCTTGGTTTATTGATGTCAGCACTCATGATGAATTAGGTTCTATGTAACAACACTCCCACTCTTCATCTATTGTTTTACATGTGGGTTTCTTGTACCATAAACGTGTTACTGTTGATGAATAACTCCAAACGGTGATGCATGAAATCTGCATTTGTCCATTCCAGTCTTATCAATTTCAATAAGGTCATGATACGTGTGTTACTGTATATTTGTGCTATGAGAGAAGACTTTTTTTCCTTCACTTAAACCTCCACTCTCTGTTTTGCTGTTGTTGCACCTTCAGAAACTCATTGTCAATAAATTTGGCATGTATTCATTGCTATTCCCATTCCATGCATCTGATATAGGTGTTTAACATTCTCCTGTGTTTGAATTGCACACAAAACACACCTTAAATGTCATTAATAAAACAATTCATGGGCTCATGTCACATATCAATATGTGTTTGAACATTACATTTTATTGAATGTTTTTATGTGTTGACTCACAGTTTGGGCCTAGGTGTAATATTTCATTTAGTTCTTCGAAATTGGAAAAACATAATGGTTCTTTCAGTGTATTAAGAACAACAGTTCTCAGTGTTTCTGTTACTTATGCTTCGGTTTTTCTTTGCCTTTTTTGAGCATACACTTAGTCCACCAATATGGAAGAGTTTCTGTAAGTTTATTTTTTCTACAATGTTTTGGCTGTATTCCTTTCACTGCATTAGACACAGAATATGCAAACATGTCATGTAAATTTCCCATCCAAAGATTTTGAAAGTAAATATATGAAAAAAATATAATGTAATACCTGTTTTACTTGGTAATAAAGAAGAGGAAATATGACACATTTATCTCCCTCTCATTTGTTCAAAGACAGAAAAGTATACATTATGGGGATATTGGCTAGATTATAAAATTATTTTCTGTTTCTGTAAAAGTGAATCTCTCAACCTTATTTCTGTTGTTAAACTAAGACTATTTTTATTACTGTCGTTTATGATTTATTCCTAAATTCCACAAAGCCTCAACTGGGTCACGCAGGTCATCCGAAAGGAGAGGGTATGGGGAAATAATATTATTAGGCTAATAGAGAAAACTATTTCACCACAAGGCCCATTTAGTGATTTTACATTTACATGTCTAACACGGGTTAAAAGCTGAGGTTCAAAATTCATTCTTGACCTTGGAAATCCATGACAACCAGACAAACGCCATGCTGATGAATATCATGTGGGTGATCAAAAGCTCCAGAACAGCTACTAAATAGACCTTGTGGTGAGATTGTTTCTCAACTGCTGTTACCAAGGTCAAGATTGATCTGAACTTAGGTCCACCTAGTAGCTTTTTTTCTGAAGCTTTCAACCACATCTCACAGTCTTCCTGTGGAGTTATGAATAATGTATGAGTGAAATAGTCTTTGAAAAATAATGTCACTACTACAAACAAAAAAATTATCTTTGGAGCAATTCAGCAGCAGGAAGCCTTCATACATGGAAACCCTTCCTACTCTGACTGATGGTTCATGGTTGCCATGACAACACCAAGCTCTACGGAGCTAGCTACTTTGTTCTGCTCGGTTCAAGACGTCCTGAAATCGGTAAAAACTTGTTGAATTTCGCTCCGTAATATTTCTTTGTAGCCCAATTGACATGACATAATCTGTAAAACTATACTTTTGTCCTTAATTAGCCGAAAAAGAATCCCTTAACGTTACCCAGAAAAGCTAGCATAGCAATGTTTACATAGTTTAAACGCTTTCCGATTGAGTTTTCATTTCGACAATATGTGTTTGATACTCGTCCTCAAGTAACGTTACCACTGTATATGTTTAACTAGATATTAATTGAGCTAACGTCAATATATTTGGGTTGTCGTCCTGTAAAGACAAAGCCGTCATCATGTCTGACCTGCTTAAAGACAAATCCCAAAGAAGAGAGAAGAGGGCAGGCAAGTTGCCCTCAGAGGGAAGCCATGGAGTCAGAGGCAAAGAAACAACTGGCAAGACTAAGGAGTGAGTAACGTTAGATTAAGCAGATAATATGGGCCGATATCCACCTTTCATCATTCTTGTATTGTTGTCAGTCATCTTTATTAATCATAACGAATGGCAGAATTCAGAAAGCATTCCCAACACGTGTATATGTTTGGTTGAGAAGTTATACTCAGCTCTTCCTAAATTGTTTGGAGGTCAGTCAACCACAGTGTGTACATACCATAACTACAATCTGATCCTGTTTCTGATTCCAGCTCTATAAGTACTGTGTCGTACATAGATGAACTAGCACACCATGATGACAACCCTCGGATGGCCGTAACAATGGAGAACACCTACCAGATGGGTAAGATAATATTCACCTGTATGGCAGACATGCTGCTCCACAGCATCATCACCAACTACAGATGTACTGTAACAGTATAATACAACAATGATCGATTTTTGATTCTTTAAGAGGTTTAGTTCATCCACATATGTGTGCAATGATTCCATTTTATTTATTTTGATTTGATTAATTTAGTACTTAAGCCTCACTACAACCTTACACAAAGGCACTGATTTAATGAATGACTTATTTCTGCCTTGTCTAACTACAAAAGCTGTGTACATGCTAGGGAGAGAGGGATGGAAGCTGAACAAGATCAGTAACATTTCAAAGCAGCAGACATTTCGATGCAGTATTAATTGCAATTTCGATTGATTTGCTTTCCAAGTCCGATCAATGCATCACAATATTTTTTACTAGCCAAAGCAATTGCATAAGAAGTCAAACTTATTTGCCATGGTATTGTTGTCTTTGGTTTTTGTATCACAGGACCTTACAAACGCATCCCTATTCCTGCTGTCACAGACATACTGAAGGATGTACTTACCAGTTACCTCCAAGAGGAGGAATATGAAGGAGAGTGGTCTCAAAAAATGACAAAAACAATATCTGAGGTAAATAAAACTGAAAAGCTCATTCATGCAACACTTTTTGAATACCGTGAACTTCAGTTTCATTCTTTGGATTGCCCCTCCCAGGTGATAAGAGCCCGTGTGAAGGACCTCATGATTCCCCGATATAAGATTGTCGTCCTGGTCCACATCGGCCAGCTCACCGGGCAGAGCATGCAAATCAGCAGCCGCTGTCTGTGGGATGCAGCTAATGACACCTTCGCCTCCTACTCCTTCAAGAACAGCTCTCTATTTGGGGTGGCAACTGTCTACGCTGTTTACTTTGAGTGAATCATGCAGACATTGAATAGACTCTGATAAGAACACAAGGGTCGCTTTAGTTACGCATTTCTCACAGTTACGAAAGAAATTGCTGCTGTTGAAGAGTTCTGTATGTTGTATATTTTTCCATGTATAAAATGATAAAACAAGAATTTGTAAGTAAAATTCATGTTTTTTTATTTTTTATTTTTGGAAGCATGGAAAATGAAATCACATTATCCTAACAATGTTCTGAAGATTTTATTTTAAGCTAATGTAAGACAGATTGATGATGATCAACCCAAGGACCCTTGGGATGTTCCCCTTTTAGCAGAGCATGGAGAGGTCACTCCGTCGACAGCCTAGTTGACAGCACACTTGTATTAGTGCCTGGTTTTGGTCCCGCCAAGGACGGTCCATCGCTGGCTCATCTGTCATCTTTAGTTTTGGCTCCCTGCTACCTGCAGAGAGATATCAGCCTATCAGTAATTTATTACACAGTTGTGAAATGAACCCCAAAGCTACAAAGAAGGATTCCAGTGACTGTGTACTCACCGCCTGGCAAAGTCTTCTCTTCTCCCATCAGTCTTCTCCACCTGGATCCTCCGCAGGTGTACACCACTGCCCGCACAAACGCCCGGCCACACAGCCTCAGCGTGTTTGTATTATCCTGTGTCTGTACCTGTGTTACACACAACATGCACAGCAGCGTCGCAAGCAAGATTAGGGATCTCATGGTGTTTATTCTCTGAAAACCTGATCCTGATCAACCCTTTTATATAGAGTCTCCAGTGATGTCACACACTTTCCCAAGTCTTCCTCAGGTCATCCCTGTGTAAATTGTTTGTACAATCTTTGGTAACCATCATGTGTTTTTAACAACGGATGTCAGTCTGGTCATTTGGGATATGCGTGGGAATCTAGGCCATTGTGATGATCACTGATTGTCAACATTTCTCGTAAATGTTAAAGAGAAAGAACGACTCATTTATGTCCAAAATGTAGGGTTTTTATTGACATGGATTTAGCAAATTGTTGCCTAATGGATCGCTTGAGATAGCCATCCTACAACAAACTGAGGTGATGGCTCTCTACATAGCAACATAGTGGAGTGTATGCCCACTATCATGAACATAAATCAGTGATTCCGAGAAGAGACAGTTGCATTAACCGGAACATTTATTGTCAAATTGAACTGTGTCATGAAATAGGGTTGACCTTAAAATAGTTGTTGCCGGACCCCTTTTTATGTATCAATGGGGCTAAGCATAATCAAAATGCAAAATATAGTTTTTATAATGAATGTATCTTTCTCTCACATAGGCTACTACTGATTTATATAAATATTCAACATAAATTGTTGATATTCTAACAACCAGGGGCCTGGCTTTTGGTTATTTTGGCGATTTTAATTTGTCATGGCAGGAAATCCACAGGTGTAATTACATAAATTACATAATTGTCAAAACTTTTATAATATGTTCGATGTTTGAATCTACACATCACTGTTGGGTCCTCTTGAGTGTTCCCTTTATGGAATTAAAGCAGCATTCAGTTTTGCATTAAAGGCTTACATGGAGGTACAGCATATACAACATAATCTTTGCTGTAGGAGCTAAGTGAATATTAATTATTGATATTAACTTGACATAATTTTATTAGATTTGAGTTTTTCCCAGATATATGGCCGATGGATCAATGCTGATCATAGGAAAATAAAACCAAAACATTAACATATATCATATAAGAAATATGTTCTAAATATCTGTGTCTAATGAGGCTGAGGGTGATACATTTCAGTGCCATTTACATTTATACTGCATTTAGGCAACTTAAAAATAAAAACAACTTTTTACATATTCCTATTTAATTTCTTACTGATATGACTATTTTCTCGTTTTAGAGCATACTAATATATTGAATTTCATTGATTTAGATTACAGCGTTTTAAACACAGTGGAGACTGTATATGTATATGTTACGTTTGCTAATGTTTTTATGAATATAATATGAATATAGGCTACATAATGCACATAATAATCATAGACTGTTAATATAAATAATTAATAATACAGTCTATGATAATAATACATCATTCATGTCACTGCATATTGCATGCCATGCAATAGTATGTTCGTGATACTGCAGGTGGGCGGGGCTCTACATCCGGGAACTACGGCTAACCCCTTACGTGACCCTGCAGGATTGCAAACATGGCGGAGGTAAGAAAGTGAAATAAATATTCGGAAAAAAATAAATATATACTGCAAGATAGTTGGTTCACTCGAATGTGTACATCGTTTGCGGGTTGTAGCTTTAATATACGAAATTAAGAATCAGATGTTTGCGTTGCTAGATAATAGCCATTTCTTGACACAAGAATGTTTACTAAACTTCGGATTTACGTTAGCTAACATTAGCGGCGCTAAGTTAGCCCTGACGGAAGGTAGCTGCGGCGTTAGCGATGTTTCTTCGCGGTTTTGTTTAAGAATACTGAACTAACCATTTGAACGTTTTTAATTAGATACGTAGCGGTAGTGTCATGGTTAGAGCTATTTTATGTGTTGTTTTTCTATAATTATTCGCAGGCAGTTGATACCAAACGTAACTTGGACGCGTTAGCTAAATATATATAAAGGAGATGTAGCTTTCAATTTGTATGCAAGTTAGCCAGTTGAGTAAATCAACCTAGTAAGCACTCGCCTGCTGTAACTTAGCTAACTGTGGGTGAATGCAGGCGGTAAACACCACTGTACCTTTGCTACTCTATGTTGAGATGCTACATACATTTTCCCAGAGGAAGTGGTGACAGTCTTTGTTTCTTATTGAACTGCAGTCAGCCTTTAGAGCACAGGGTCGAGCGCGCTTTTTCTGAACTCATCCGTGCCCCCCAACCAGAGTAACTTATTATGTTATAGATAAGTTGTATACAGCGGCATAACGTTTCTAATTGCACATCTAATGAGATTTTTGCCTCTGAAGCTGTTCTTTAACTTTATTTATGTTTTCCGTTTTCCAGCCCTCCCTCGGGAATTCGAGCCCAGGTACATAAAGTTGGAGCCTTTTTGTTGTTGTTTAGGTGCATGGCATATGTTTCACATCTATTGTTCAAACTTACTTTTAATTATACATATTCAATTTGATGCTTAAAGGAACACTGTTGGCCTAAATGTAAAGAAAGGGAAACACCTTCACCAAAATCCAAAACACAGGATTGGAACCATTATTCCCAAATGGATTGATAGTCTTAGACTTAATGATCTGCATTATATCAAATAATTGTGTTGTTATTGACAACAACAATAATAATAGTTATTATTAGTTGTATGTGTTTGTGTTTTCTAATTTGCTTACACCAGTAATGTGTATACACAACGGTAAAAAAACAACAACACAAAAGGCTTATTTTGCAGCTACACGTCAAACCTCTGTCTATATATCATAAATTTTAGGAATTTTGCATCAGTGTGATAAAGTACTTTGATTATTGGTAATCCGTTCCCCAGACTTGCCAAAATAGACTTCGCCATCTTGGTTTTTAATCTGTAGGATCTTGGATTTGTCAGTTATGTGAAGCATTAGGCTACTAGAGTAAACAAGCAAATGAAGTTGAATTAAATTAATGATATTGTGGATATAAAATTACATATGCCAGGATAGAAGATTTGATCCATTTCACCCACCCCCATACTTGAATATATCTGTAATCTACTCACCGGCCACTTTATTAGGTACTCCTTGCTAGTACTGGATTGGACTGCCTTTTGCCTTCAGAACTGCCTCAATTCTTTGTGGCATAGATTCAATAAGGTGCTGGAAACATTCCCCAGAGATGTTGGTCCATATTGACATGATAACATCACACGGTTGCTGCATCCATGATGCAAATCTCCACATCCCAAAGGTGGTCCATTGGATTGAGATCTGGTGACTGTGGAGGCCAGTTGAGTACAGTAAACTTATTGTCATGTTCAAGAAACCAGTTTGAGAAGATATGAGCTTTGTGACGTGGTGTTTGATCCTGCTGGAAGTAGCCATCAGAAGATGGGTACACTGTGGTAATAAAGGGATGGGTATGGTCAGCAACAATACTCAGGTAGGCTGTGGCATTTAAACAATGTTCAGTCTGTACTAAGGGGCCTTCTTAGTGTTTTAAAAATAGTTATTTTGAGGCTAGCATAAAAGTGCCCCTATTACTCCCATTCAAAAGGCCATTTGACCGAAAATACGGTAAATCTTAAAAGTGACGCTTCCGTCCTAAATATGCTTTTAAACAAAAGTTTGACTTGGGTACATTCACAAAAAGACCCTAGGTTGCATTTTGGCGAGTTACGCTTTAACGAGCAGTTGAATTTGGTGCAGCTCTAGTACCTAATAAAGTGGCCGGTGAGTGTATATTCAGATATACTTGTTTGACCTTTATTGGATTTGTTCATAATTTTAAAGTAAATCTTTCATTCAGTCATATTTATCAGTCAAATTTTGCAATATCGCTTTCATTGTTGGGGATATTTTTCTAGGAGGTTCAGTAGGTTCCGTTGACCATGATTTCGACCCATCAGCAGACATGCTTGTCCATGACTTTGATGATGAACGCACCCTGGAGGAAGAAGAAATGTTGGAGGCATCAGATGAGACCAACGCCAACGAGATTGAAGATCTTGCACGGGTGAGTTTCAGACTTTGAGCTCATACATGTATTTGGTTTTGTCTTTTCGATCAATGGCAAATCCCAATCCTGAGTTTTAAATTTACATTTAGACCAAAATTTAGGCATCAAATTGTTAGGTGTATGTTAAGTTCATTTTACAGTTTAGAATACAATGTCATTTTTCTTTCAACAGGAGGGAGAGATGCCCATTCATGAGCTGCTGAGTCTGTATGGTTATGGGGGCGGTTCACCAGCAGATGAAGATGAAGAGGAGGAGGAGGAGGAGGAAGAACCTGAGGAAGAAGAGGATGATGAGGAAGAGGAGGAGGAAGAGGACTTAGACAACGATGAAAGCAGTCAAAGGACTGGCGAGTTAAAAAGAAATGAGGTATGTCAGTGTTTCTTGAGTCTCTTGACAGTGATATGGTTTCCATAGACTTAATATATTTTGTTGTGTTGACTGTTGTGTGTGTGTGTGTGTGTGTGTTTGTGTGAGATTTGAGCATTGTTTGCAACTTTTAGTGTTTGTTTGTTTTCAGGGTGAGGGTGTTAAGATCTCGTCGGGACAGAGGGATGAGGCCCAGGCAACCTCTGAGGTTCGCACACGCTCAGTCAGGTCCCTTGGCACAGCAGAACTTATTCGCCCACAGAAACTCAAGTACTTTGAAAGTATGTGCCATCTTATCTCCTTTTCTTTCTCTTCTTTCCTCTTGTTGAAACTAAATGCAGATTTGTGTGTGTGGTTTAGCTGATTAAATGGATTTCACATTGTGCCTCAGGTAATAATGATGCAGAGGAGGAGTCAGATGAAGATGAGGACTATGTTCCGTCTGAAGACTGGAAAAAGGTGCGTAAAAACTTTATTTATCTGAGTGTCAGACACTCGTACTGTCAGATTACAGCTTGATTTATACTATGCTGTCAAAGCATTTGTCAGAACAAAAACATAGTTTCTTTTAAATGCTAAACGCCTTGATCAGATACATTTGGATACAGACTACTTCCTATTTATGTCAGGATTTGCAGCATGTGCAGTGTCACTTCACTATTGTCTAATCCATTAGACTTTTAGAAATACACAGCTATCAAAGTTGCTGTCGGATGATGGATTTATGGCTAAAAAACACTAAGCTCACTTCACAAATACTACACTTACACACTACAGTTTTCATGGTGTAAATATTTGTAATCAATTGTGAAGTAATTGTCAGCCAGTCTAAACTCTGTGTTTATTTCCAACAGGAAATCATGGTGGGTTCCATGTATCAGGCAGAAACTCCTGTTGGCCTTTGTAAATACAAAGACAATGAAAAAGGTAATCACAGACAACATTTTAAGCTGTAAAACTGTGTGTCCTTTCTGGGTCCAAAAGAACTGAAGATGGTATGGTAAACAAAAGGTTGACATCACATTGCCTATATCTATTTGTCCTGTAGTTTATGAAAATGATGACCAGTTGTTGTGGAACCCCGAGTGTCTTCCTGAAGGCAAAGTGGTGGAGTTCTTGACAGAGGCATCAAGGCGGACAGGAGAGGAGAAGGGAGTGGATGCAATCCCAGAGGGATCTCATATCAAAGACAATGAACAGGTGACAGCATAATATTCTGGCCAAAGTCTATTTTTTTTTTTTTCTTACTGTGAACAAATCCCATGAAAAGACCAGAACTGTAACAGTAAATTAATTCAACTATTGTATGTGTAGCCAAAACCTGGTATATCTTATTTCTCTGTGCCATAAACCTTCATTGTTGTCCAAAAACTCTTATTACATATCGGTGAGCTACACTGTTCCACTGTGTGACATGTTCCTTCATTGCAATTAACATGGCCACTGTAGTTTATTGTAGTCTCTCAATGTGTATCAATCCGTGGCTGAAATACACTTTTTACTCCTGTTTGAGTTATGTTGGCTAAAGACAGTGCCCAGCTTTAAGTACTGAGCCTTTTTTTTAAATTAAACTATATATTTACAAGCCACTTGTAAAGATTTGCATCCAGTGTATGAAGGAATGGGCTTGGGGCTGAGTGCGGAATGTGTTGAGAGACGTACAAACACGTTGTTGGTCTTTTCATGGGTTTGTTGACAATAAGAAAAATGTTGAATAACGCAAGCATTATGCTTTAAATCAAACGAGTTGCAATCATTCTGTATTACATCTTTATTCATTTGTTTATTTATTTGTTTCCCTGTAGGCATTGTATGAACTAGTGAAATGTGACTTTGACACAGAGGAAGCATTAAGAAGACTTAGGTTTAACGTAAAAGCAGCCAGAGGTAAGTAGACATTCAAACCTCAATGTCCTTCACATATTGGCCTTCAGTTTTCTCTGATGCAACATGTTTGGGGTATATGATGTTCTGTACTTGGATCGTGTTAAGAAGACCTTGCAGATGAAAGATTAATACTTATTCTCTCTGTAACAGAGGAGCTATCTGTGTGGACTGAAGAGGAATGTAGACATTTTGAACAAGGACTAAAAGCTTATGGGAAAGACTTTCATTTAATACAGGCCAACAAGGTAAGGGAAATGTTTCAAAGCCCCCATTAATGAACCATTTCTGATTACTATGGCATGACCATATGTTTGATAACATTAAAATCATTTTGATAATCACGACATTCATTTTAAATGTATGTTGATGTGTTTGCTGTGGCTGTGTGATGCTCAGGGTTGGAATCAACCTTGTTGCATTTTGAGACAAATCAAATTTCTTAGTTTTTTTTACAGTGTTCTGTAGATCATATGACCTTTGTCAGAGTCCCAAGCAATAATTTGATTTGTCTCTTATTTGAAATTGTACTGAATCTATATGTTCAGACGATGGTAATAATGGTTATTTCATGTCTGCTGAATTAAATCTTTCAGGTGAGAACTAGGTCTGTAGGAGAATGTGTGGCCTTTTATTACATGTGGAAGAAGTCTGAGCGTTATGATTTCTTTGCACAGCAAACCAGACTTGGAAAAAGGAAATACAACCTTCATCCTGGTGTCACGTAAGTTTTTAAAATATGCATTTATATATATATATAAATTATTAATGGAAGAAATTGTCTTCCTGTTTCAGGTTGATGTGTTTGGTCATGTTGGTTGTTTCTAATATTCCAATAGAGGTTTTGTGATCCAAAACTACAATACAAACCTCAAACTCGTGTAAAAAAAGATTCTTAATTTGTTTTTGTGTGAAAATAAGTCAGCTGCTGGTGGGTCCTTTTTGCAGACACACATTATACATTAAACTTAATGCTTAAACACGCAGATTTCTTTGGAAAACATAAGGTGATGACAGAGCTCAATGGCATTTCTGTGGATGTAAAGGTAGCTGATGGATTTATATTCAGAATACATGAGCATAGCATAGGTGGTGATGGCGCAGTGGATATGACACATGCCTTTGGTGTGGGAAATCTGGGTTCAATTCCCACTGCCATACATCAACCAATGTGTCCCTGAGCAAGCCACTTAACCCCTAGTTGCTCCAGAGGCGTGCGGCCTCTGACATATATAACAATTCATCACCTTCCTAAAATAATTGCCTAAGTCATTTTTTGACAAAAAGTATTTTTTTGCCTAAATCATCTCCTCATGGTGCTGGCCACCTCTGGTAAAATTGCCTACATCCTCAGTTGAACAGGTCTTGTGATTCCACACCTTTAGTATAATTGCCTATGTCAAGCGTGTGACTTAGGCCGTTTAGTTTTTTGTGTTTTCTGAAAAAACTGAAAAAATTACTTTTGACAAAAATGATTTTTTTTCCTAAATCATCTCCTCATGGTGCTGGCCACCTCTGGTAAAATTGCCTACATCCTCAGTTGAACAGGTCTTGTGATTCCACACCTTTAGTATAATGGCCTAAGTCAAGCGTGTGACTTAGGCCATTTAGTTTTTTGTGTTTTCTGAAAAACCTGAAAAAATGACTTATTATATATGGCCATTATTTTAGGAAGGTGACGAATTGTAAGTCGCTTTGGATAAAAGCGTCAGCTAAATGACATGTAATGTAATGTAAAAGCATAGGGTCTAAGGTTCATTCATGGAAGACTTTGGAGTACAGGACATATACTGTATTTTAGAAAGGGCACTGTCTTGAGTTTATTGCTACAGTCTGTGCTGTGTAGAATGAGCCACTCCAGTGAAAGTATCCCATGTGGTTTCAGGTCTCAGATAACAAACATATGATTTCCCTGTAATGTGGTGTCTGTTTCCTACCTTCATACTGATGCCTCAGCCATGGTTATGGTAAAAAAAAAATATTTTTAGCTCTATCTTAATATCCATCAGTTCTTATTCTGTTGAAATACTCCAGGCAGTAAGCCAATAAAATGCAATGTAAATTGCACTTTATGTCACATGTTGGGTGTAGTGTCACATTATTGCACTGCCAGGCTCAAACAGTAAATAAAAGACTTTGTGTTATTCCAGCCAAAGGAACAGCCATGAAGCCAGAATTAAATAAAAAGATAAAGCTTTCAAGACTGGGACTAACCTAGTCCGTCTTTCTGAGCGAATAAATTAAGTAAGCTTGGCTTTACGCATAATATTGCTGCATGGAACACCTCCTGGATGTGACAACGTAACTGGTGATACCACCTCAACAGCCACAGCAGCACACGGTTCTACAGCAAACTGCTGGGATTGACTTCATGTATTGCAACAAGCTTGTATAAAACACTACGATTCAATGTGCATTAGACCCTAACTAGGAGGACCCACCTGCAATCACTGTTAGGTTAGAAAAAAACGGACTGACCAGACCACATACACTTGGCTAGTCTTTGAAACCATATCACGAGTGAGGTTGTGTGTAACGGCTTGTGTGCTGCTGTGTGTCATTAGAGACTACATGGACAGATTACTGGACGAGACAGAGAGCGCCACGTCCAGCAGGGCGGCGTCGCCTCCTCCCACCACCTCCAGCAGCAGCGCCAGCCACTCGGAGAGGGAAGACGGCAGCAGTCAGAACGGTGAGCTGATGAATAAAAATGACTGATCTACACGCACACTAGGCATGGGCCGGTATGAGATTCTGGCGGTATGATAACCTTCGGCAAAAATATCACGGTTTCACGGTATTGCAATTACAGCTTTAAAATGTTTTATTTTTGAAATGTCTGGGTAAAAACAAAACCAAACTTTTTTTTTTTTTCATTGGACACAATGTATTTTATTTTCAAACACACTACACACTGCGCACTAGCAGGGAGAGGGATTTCTAAAGTGCACTTTCTGTGCTTGAAGACCTTAGGAACGCTATGACAGAACATTATAGTGGTTTTAAAACCGTGACTTTTTCAAACCGCGGTATACCTTGAAACCGGTAACCGGCCCATGCCTAACTCACACACACAAACAGTTGATTTATTTAATTTGAATATTTAAAGACCTTAAAAGGCAAGTCTATAATGTTTTGTTGTTTTAAGATATTTCTATCATTCTGTAGCTTCCCAGTAGTGTTCCATATGTATTAAAATCCAAACATTCACATTTTGTAGCAGTAAGTAGTATGTATGTGAAGTAAGTATGTTTTAGTGTCAAAATGCCATTTTCCCAAGTCCTTATAAAAAAAAAAACGTTCTCACATGATCTGATGTAGGTTTCTGTATGGTGACGTTGCTTCAGTACAGTAATTTGGATGGCGGTCGGCACGGCCCCCATCTGCACGGCCAGATACTACTACAATTTTTGTAATTTGGGTGGTCAAACGTTTTAATTGCGTCAAACCACTAACTTTTAATTTTTCATTGTCAGGTATCGCAAGCCACAATTCAAACCACCCAGTGGACGGCGCTCAGTTGCCCCCAGTAAATCAAGTCCCGCCTGAGTCCGTTCAGTCCAACGGTCCCTCCCATCCGTCAGTGGAAGCTCCTCCTCCCATCTCAGACAACAACTCCAATGGCTGCAGCCAACCCAGTGCGCCTAGCCACGACCAAAATGGTTCTCTGGAGCCTCCGCTTGAACACAGAGACACGGCAACAGCACATGAAAGGCCGGCCAAGAGATGCAGGACTGAGGCAGAGCCATTAGGCCAAAGTGAGGTGGAAGCATCCAGAACACAGGAGGACTGAAGGATACACAGTTACGTGATGTAGACTAATAGACGCTGAATTGGGCGGGAAATTGTCCCTGCTTCCCCATTTATGGGCAGAGGAAAAGGGTGAAGAGGATGAGGTAAGATGAGCCCCTCTTGGCCCGGCAGCGTAGTATCTCCTAAGAGCAGACTCACTCTTTGATAAGGTCAAAGGTCACTGAAAATCACACCTTAAAGAACACACTCAACCAAACTGCAGCTGGTCCTCCAGGAGGGGCAGTGGTGGCCCCGTCTCCCTGCCCCCCTCACCCCCCCTCCATGTACTGACTGCCTACTGAGCTCATTCCAAAGTACCACAGCTCCACCATGTCCTACAAAACATCTTCTACCAATCGTCTTTATTTAATGAGACAGACTAACAAAATTTTGCCAAGAATTTCCTTTTTCTATTTGTACTCAAAGAAAAATAAATCACCTGTGATATTTTTTTACACAAGAGATATTTATATTTTTTAACAAAAGAAAAACTATGATAGGTAACTGCTGTTCAGGCTATTTGAACATTTGATGAAATGGGACAGGTTTTAAACGGTTATGTGCTTGAGTTGTCAAAAAGTAGGCAAACAGGATGAGTAAGGCTGGTGCTGTCGCTGGCTCTCTTTAGTTGCACTTTGATTGTATGTTCCTCATCGTTATTGAACAGGAGTGGTGTCGAAACCCAGCAGAATAACATTTTCACTCCTCTTCTGGCTGTTTGTTTGATTCGGATGAATAAACCAATGGGTTAGTCCCCCCGCTGGTTTGTTTGTGTAAAGCAGCTGACATCAGTGATGTCCTGTATTATAACTCATGTAGAAGATCGCTGTATTTTTGGATATTCATAGTCAGTGCTTTGCGCAATGCTTTGTTTTTAATAGACAGAATGCCCGTGCTTTTTAATGTAAAGTTTGTATAGATTTCTTACCTTGAGAAGTTGGTACATTTTTATAACTGTCTGTTCATCTGTATGTTCTAGTCTTCCTTACAGGCTGGGCTTTTTGTTGTGAAATCTTTCGCCCTGTTGCTCAGAGATGGATGTAATAAAAAAAAGTAGCCATTCCTCTTTCCCTCTCTGTTTGACAGCACTTCCCATTCCTGTGTGACCTTGCACATTCTGAAATGTTTGTAGCAGAGAGCCTCACCTTTTGTGCATAGAAAAAGCCCTACATTGTGGTTCAGTTTGCTGCTTGCCTTTGGTTCAAAACCTCTGCTTACTCAAAGTGCTTAGTTTCTGCCAAGTCTTTCCTCAGTAAGAGGCTTCAGAGCAGTGAAACAGACCAGGTTGACATGGGGGGTTAATTTGTTTTGGTACAGTAGCTGTTCAGCTTGATGCTTGCGTCTTTTACTTTGTACTCCAGCTTTGAACTTACATTCACAAATTAAGACAAGTTTGTCTCAAATAATGTTGATCCATGTAGTGTTTTCTTTCCCTTTGTTGACAATGATGTCATGTTTCTTTTCTCTGTAAATGACATGAATAAAAATTAAATGTATTCCAAGACTGGCTATGAATGGAATAACATTGGCTATATTTAATAAATGTATTAATGAGTGAGTTGTTTTGTGAGTTTTCAAACTGCACACTTCAATACAACAAAAATGCAACACTTCACAATTTAATTCAAAGATAGGGTTACATTTTTTTGGGGTCTTTTTAAATACAATACTCAGATGCCATATTTATTTAACTTGTATTTTCGTGTTCAGATCAATTAAAAGCCGGTAAGGAAAAAAGGGAATGATTAGGGTGAACAATAACTCAATATGGCAGGTGAGTAATTTATTAAAAACACATTTACAAAAATGTAAGTCTGACCTTTAATTTTATTGATTTGTCAAATGTAAAAATTCTCATGACTTTGTATTAATCAGTGAAATGTAATTATAAAAATAAAGTTTAGGCACTTAAATTACTGTGTATGACAAATGTTTGCAGAACATTTTGACAGCATGGTTCAAAAATAGACATCTCAACATCATACAGTACACAGACGACATGAAACGTGTTCTGGACATACAGTACGTAGTTCATTAGGGTCGGGTCCGATTGGGATTCCGTGGTTTACACCTTTCCTGTTAAATTTGATGCAATTACAACACATTTCAGAAGACTGCAGCATGTTCAATTTGTGCACACATTACAGCGGAGGTTTGGATTCACATTATTTGAACTGTTCTTACTTGTTTGCTCCTGTGTGAATGTGATATAGGAGTACACCAGGCTGCCAGCGATGCTGTGGGAAACAAAGATGTCTAAAAGCTGACAGAAAACACCACCTCCACAACGGCATGATTCAAATTGTGTGCGTTTTACCTGATGTTTAGACCAATGAAGTTAGTCCAAGTGAATATGTAGTCTCCTCCAAATGCCATTCCAATGTAGGTCACAAGAATATTCTGCAGGAGTCACAGATAGAGTCACGGCACACAATCACATTCATAAATCTTATCAGCCCACAGATGGCAGGACCAGCGTGAAATGACTTACCTTAATACAGCCCACAATGGAGGTGGTGAGTGCTGAGTTGTACTGCGTGCACAGCATGATGGAGTACATTAAAATGAAGCTGTACAACACATTGAAGAGGGATTAGATGAGAGCAGCAATGTGGGATATTATCTAATTTGTTTGTTTGTTTATTAACATCCCCATTAGCTTCTGTCTGTCTTAAACAGAAGCTACTCTTCCTGGGGTCTATTATTTCATAAAAATATGTCATAAGCTGGAATACATTCATCCATAATCACAATACTTTAAATGATGGCTCTGGAGTTTACCCCATGACACAGGAAAGCACAAACTGCAAAACAAACAGCTGATCAGACCATCCATTATACTCCAACCCCTGTACTCAAACACACAGACGGAGGAGATTCTCAACTCTAGTTGTTGGACACTAACATATATCACATAAACATGAATATATTTGTGTCAAAAGCATTCCTTACCACTTGCAAGTCCCCTGAGTAGTAAGCGTATGCCGCAGTGGGGAAAATCATGATTAAAGCATTGTAGTAGAGCAGCCCATATTTGCCCAGCTCCTATGGGAACAGCAGTATAAAGTACAATCCTTTAAGAAACGATGCAGCAAAGAAGCATTGCACACAGTGAGGTAGGACGATTAGCAGCTCCGCTCACCTTGGAATCAAGTTTCTGCTTCACATACGCCCCGCTGGCCGCCGTCAGAACATTGTTCAGCATTATGAATATGTATCCTTCAAGGTCGAAAGCCAAGTCAGCGCTACAAACATGTGAAAGAATGAGATACATGCTCACATGTAAACGGAATAATGTCAGTGTATGGGTGTACTTGTATGTGGCCATTTCACCTGGCAGCAATAAAAGCACCAGCGATCATGGTGAATACGGTGATCTTAATCGACGCAGAGAAAGTCTTCCTGTGAGTGGAGGAAACGGGTTGCGGTTATTAAAATCATTAATTTACGCGTGCAAGAACATTCTTGTTAAGTAGTGCTGAGGAAACTTACTTCAGCAAGAGTCCCTCAAACACCATGGTGAGCAAAATACTGAACCTCCTTAAAACTGTAAACATGGGTAAACTAGGAAAAAAGGAAAACATGGTTTCATATTTCATACAACTCCTGGAACAAATTACAGCACTTTCTTAAAATCCACTAAATTGTGCCTTTTGGACAATTTAGAAATCTGTTTTTAAACCTGCAAACTTCTACTTGTAACTGATTTACATAATGGTATTTTCTTTTGCCTCCCTATTATCCTAATGCATTTATCAATTTTTTTTTTAATTTTCCAATTCTGTTTTATTGTCTTTCTATATTTCTTATGATTGTACTTTCTGTGTTGTTCTGTTTTTGTCTTTGTAATCTGACTAGATGACATTGAAAATGAGGGTCGCCCCTCAATGATCTCTCGAGGATAAATAAAGGTTGAATGAATATTAAAGAAATTATGTTTCGTATCGTATGATAATAATAATAATAATACAGCAATAAATAAAAGTTCTAACTTGAGTCGTTGTGTCCCAAACAGCCCTGATATTTGATTCCCAACATACAGCAGAGGCAGTGGAAACATCTGGAAAGACACATAAACACATATAATGTTAATGTAATGTTTCTTTTAAATCTTTAATATGAGGTCCTTCTTAATGTCCTGTATTTCAGTCCCAAGTGAGAGAACTACTTCACAGTCTGTCTCACCTTGCGTGGTATACTCAAATCCACATCTGGAAACGAGATAACACCCAATGCCTTCCCAGTCCTCAGAACTACAATAGTAGCCAACATCTGCAGTTATTGAAGCAAGGAGAAACATCAGGCTGTCTGTTTAGGAGAACAGGAAGCATCTGTGACTCAACTATATATAAGACAAACTTACTTGGCCGATTCCCACACATGTTGACGATGGAAATCTGTAAAACAAGTAGACAATGGTATACATGAGGAAAATGACTAAAAAAATGTCACAAAAAATGACAAGGATCTACTATCTTTGAATATTTTGCACCAAAGAATGAAATGACTGAGGTAATTGTACCTTGACTGAGGTAACTGTACTTTACTTAAGTACTTTCATAGATGCTATTTTATACTTCTACTGTACTCCATTACATTTCAGGAGCAAATTATTGTGCTCCACTACATTTATCTGATTTATTTAAAGCTACCAGTTACATTAAATATTGCATTTTAAAAACCTAAATAAGCACATAGAAATGAATGCATTGTTATACAGTAAATTAAACTATTCAACATTATATTAATAGTTAGAATTAGCTCCACTTTGAGCATCTACAACATTAAAAAGCTGCTTACACACTGTTGTTCAGTGGCACTGAAAAGGGTCATTCTACTGCATAATTAAACACATTGACTTATGATTTATAATTTGGCTTGAGTCTTCTTCTAAAGTCGGCTGGTTCGGTTCCCAGTGTGACCAAACAGTATGCCCAAAACAGATGGAGGAAGACAATCTACAACTGCCCAGTTACATTAGTCTCCCCCATACTTAATCAAAACTGCCATCTCTTTCCTCTGCTCTCATTTCTGATAAACAGGTGGTCAAGTGTCCGAAACGAAGCTTGCTGTAACTGTTGCTTGTGCTTTGTACTTTTACCTGTAGTTGGAGAGGACGCTTTTGTTGACAACAACGATGAGGAATGAACTGACTCCGTAAAATCCCGCAGCCAACAGTTTCAGATGTACCGTGGAGCTGGCACCGGACGTGGCTCTTTTGGATGTGGAGGATGCTCCTTCGGGGAACAACTTTCTGCCGCCGAGCTCATGTCGACGTTTGTGAAGCTCTGCCATAGTTTGAGGTTCAAACGGAAGCCTACGAGTTCTCCTGCACATGCGTACAACACTCTAACCTAAGAGTGCTACGAAATATATTGTCGGCGATGACGGAAACGGAAAGAAGTGAAACATCTTGATTCAACTACATACTTTGACGCACTCTTTAGCTAGCTAGCTACTTAAATTACTTACATCCATGGTTACTTTACATAAAGCATTTAATGGGAGTACTACCGTTGACGTATTTTCCTGTTTGCTGTTCAAAAGGTTCTTCGGGACAGCCTCAATTATTTTATACATTTATTTATTACATTATCAGGTAAGCTACATCTTTCAAAACTGACTTTGGTCTACATCTTGCTATATAACTGACAAAACATAATTTGATTAAACTGTACAAACACAAATTTAGTTACATTTACAGATAATACACACATTAAATTAGCCTAGCTACATGTCAGTTTAAGATTCAAAATTGCCACTTTATTAGGTACAGCTAAAACTAGTTATTCTAAAAGCCCTGTAACGTTAGTAGCATAAATAACACCTTCATCAAGTTGATTATATTCAGTTTTAGTTTAAACTGTTTATAGTGGTGTTGACTCAACTTTATAATCATTTTGGAGGCTAAGTGGTGCTGTTGAATTTAAGCCATTATATCCAACCAATTTATATAAATAAAGGGTAGCCTCAATATTATAAACGTCTCCTTAGTTCGTTGTACCTAATAAACTCACAACTACGGGTATTAAACCCTTCTGGACTGTTACGTTTATATGGGATTATCATGGAAAAGCACTGACAGCACAGCTTCATTCTGCTTCAAGCAATGAAGAGTCGACAGCACATTTGTTTACAGCTTTAAAATCACAGTATTGATTTTAAACAACCCAACAGCCATTGGCAGAATACATGTAACCCTCTAAACACCTCTAAAGCAATTTATTAGAACAGGGATGTTTGCAAAGAAAGTTTCACCGTCATGTGGCTCAAACAGTCCGACAAGAAAACTGCTCCAGCCGTCTGTATCAGTGCATCACCAGCAAGTCTTTGCAGAAGACAGCATGTAAAGCTTTAAGTTCACTTAATGTTCAGTACCCCCACCCCAACCCAATGCGAAATATACCCGCTTCATTAAAAGAAAATGCTCACTGGAAATGCTGACACAGGTGGCTAAAAGCACCAGTAGCTTACATTACATTCTGTAGCTCATGATTGTTCCACAATGACAGTCGACATTTCTTTTAGACAAATTATGCATTTGTGCTGCACAAAATAAAATTAAAAAAACAGCAAATATGGTTAACAGAGGGGGGGAAACAATCTTCAGAGGAGTAGTGCCAAAAACCAAGTGCTTTGAGATCTGAAAGACATTAGAGGTTCTCTAAGAGCAAGGTATGTCCATGGTCTATGTATCATACGCACCAAGATTTCAACAATTACTTCTCAAAAGAGTAGGAACTACATCAGGTGAGAACTTGCAGTCTACTGTTTTGAAAGTTGCAAGTTCAGAGGAGAAGAATACTTAAATTCTAAGTAACTAGCTGTCAAATTCACACATTCAGTCCCACCCACACCCACAATATTTGCTTAGTGGTCCTGAAGTAACAAGTAGCACAGTCTGTATGACCTACGAGGACCAGCCTAAAGATATACACATTGGGCCCTGGGACACCCTGAAAACACAGGTAGCACATCTGGATCAGGGGATACAAAGCATCACTAACCACTGGTCCACCAAAAAAGGCAAGCTATCAAAAGAAAAGAAAAAATGGAAAGAGGCATTTACTTTCACTGCACAAGCAGAAAAATACCAAGCTTTAGTAGGAAGTCACTTGGCCTGGTAACCCATCCCCGATTTGCGCCTTGCAAAGGGATGGGTAGTCAGGATCAGAGTATTTACACTTTAAATGCATGTTAAGCCATACTTCAGATATCTAATACAAGTATCCTATGTAGTGTAGTGCTACCACATCAGTGTGTATTACTGGGAGGAAAAACTCCAGTTGAAAGTCTGACCCCATAATACTGAGCTGAAGTCATGAGGGGGAAAAAGCACAAAAGCTTCAGGGGAAGAGATACACACACTTCAACCTAATTGCAGAAATTCATAAATTCAAGCAGCACAAAAAAAAAAATATCAATGAAGTATGCATAATCTCTGAAAAAAAGTATGAAAACATCCCTGCTTTCATGTTCCTAAATACAAAACTTCAGTGTAACAAGAGGTCCTTTTCTCGCCTTTTTTTTTTTTTTGTCTTTTGTTCTCCTTTAAAACAGGTAAAATTTTAGTCCTCTGGTGAAGTGAGTGCTATGGGATGACAGTCTTTTCTTGTCATTTAAAATCTTTTTTTTTTTTCTCTGTTTTCTTATATACTCGAAGATGTGGTAAGCATGCAAGCCTCGTAGAAGAGGGGCCCGGAAGGGCTGATGGGTGGGCTGGTGGTAAAAGAGGAGCCTTTAGGCCAGGGCTGGGAAGGCCTCAGGATCATCCACGTTGGGGACAGACACTCCACTAGCCTGGGGAGAAACACACACAAAAACCAGGACAAGGTTAAGAGTGCTATTATCAGTATTTTTTATGACTGGATCCGAATATTCGTTCGATGGGTAGGTATTCGATTTTCAATTAAGGATTTGAATATTATTATTATTATTTTTTTTTAAATGTGCATGCAGGCTGAAATTTGCACAAACGCAGGTCTTTCCATTTATTTTGAATGCCTGTGGCAAAAAGTTAAGTCAGAATCAACTTTTGGTGAAAAGCAACCCAATGTCAACTCGCTGTGGACAATCATGCATCGTTAACTGGCTATCAGACTCGTCAGTTGCGACGTGCAAGGCCCGTAACGTTACTGTAAAAAAGATTAACACTATGAAGGAACAACACGAAACACAAGCACTGAACTGCCCAGGATTTTGTTAACAGGTTCTGCAATATCAAAGCAGATTCTCTTCATCTCTCACTTTGTCGCCTTTTATTTTCTCTCTTTTTCCAAAGCTGCCTTCAAGTGCGGTCAGAAATGTTGGTTTCCCCCGCCGCTGCCAAAGCATTGAATATGCGCCGTTGAAAAGCACCGAAGCTTCGAAGCTCAGAAAAGGGTATTCGGTACAGCCCTAATATTTTTACATTTACAATGGATCACATTACTACTTGATATGAAAAGTTCTCACTCATAGTCATAGACATCAGGCCAGAGACTGCAGATGAAAACTAGCCTTTTGGCTAAATCTGCCATATTTACAGAAATGTTTATTAATATGCACTGTCCCTGTCTAATAAAATAAAGATAGATAATAATTTGTCAATCTACAGGTCCTGTCAGCTCTACTAAGTGCTTTAGCGTCTTTTAACTCATCGTCGTGACTCTCCGGCCGGCAACTTTAATGCTTTGGTTCACTTTCAACGCTCTCGCTGCGTCATTTTTAGTAAAAACTCTAAAAACCCAGCGTCTGGAAGAAGCAACTAGCTGGTGAACATTTCTTTATACCAATGCTGATATGGTACCTACATGTATTGCTTACACTACTTAAGATTACTTATATTCTTATTATATTAACTGATTACTTACTTTCTGGAATGTAAACATGCTTTCCTAAAACATTTTAATTTATTGTTGTCAAAACTAAGGAGCAGTACATGAACCTTGCCTAAATATAACAAAATTGGTACAAATATAATTTAAATCAGTAAAATATCTGATTTAAGTAGAACTGAATCTATAATTTGATTAATTGAATGACAGAAAATGTATCTGCAGCAAGTTTGGTAGTTGAGTAGTTGAGTAGTTGATAGGGTTGTGGTTTTTTAGACAGAAATGACAGCAATTCATTGGTTCCAGTTTCCTAAATGTGATTTTTTGCTGTTGTCTTGTTTTCTATGATTATAAACCAAATAGATTTGTATTTTGGACTGTTGGTTGAAATAAACAAGAATTCTGAATATATCAACTTGGGGTTTGGAAAATTGGGAGAGGCATTTTTCCCTAAATTAATTGATAAGTTGCAGCGCTAGATTAAAAAAAAATAGTAAAAAGGAGTAGACTTTGATGCCAGCTTTTGACAGTTCAATACTATTAATTATTGCTTACTGCTACTATACTATTATTAAAAACTGTAATTCACATAACTAAGCACTATTACTACTACTACAAAAAAAAAAAAAAACACCTGACCACTAACATGAGGTCAGTCTGTGAGTTTTGCATTATGGGACACGTGGTCGCCAGTCTGTTATTTCAGGGACTAAGTGGTTCCACAGCAGGTTTTCCAAGTCAGTGGTTTTACAGCCTGTTCACAGTCAGTGAGCTAAATCCTTTGTGAGGGACACTAAACCTTTGCCGTTAGCAGCGACAACAGCTTTTATTGTTACCTTTTCGGACCGTCCTCCCCCGCGTGCCGTCCGGCTGCCTACCCCGCCGCTGCCACCGCCGCCACCGCCACGGCCTCCTCTGCCTCCGCGAGCTCCCCCGCGCCCGCGACCGGGGCGGCCCAGGTCTCCAAAGTTGATCTCCAGCTGAGATGTGATGTCGTTGGCTGGTTTGCGAAAGTGGTGGTCACTGGAATCATCCGGGGTGCCCTGCTGCTAAAAACAGACGATTAAAGTAATGTTAGACGTGAACTGCACTCCGTACTAAGAGGCATGTTTTTAAACCAGTAATGAAACGAGTGAACACGTGTGTTCTTTTAGTGGTGCTTAGCTGCATAGCACCAACACTGTCTTTAGATTCTTTGTTTCCTCTGGAGCCATGCAAAATAAAAATGATGAACCATTTTCAATAATTGAAGGTGTATTAAACCACTCACCGTTTTCTAACAGGTGGCTTTATAAAGATTGTTTAATTTAATACTAATGTTTTCATGGACTGTGTGGATGAAATACCAGTGTGAGAGCTGCAGGCACCTTGTTGTACACAGGGGCTGGCTCTGCTTCCGTCTCTGCGGCTTCGATCACAGCACCAACAGGCCTCTGAAATGCAAAGACAGCATAGGGGTTTTCATTAATATCATGTCAGATGAGCTGGCAAGACACACAGCAATGTGCATCTGAAACCAAGTTTGCGCATGCTACACAGAAGTCACCATACTAGGTCTAATCTAAATACACCAATCACAGGGGAAAAAAGCAGAGCAAGGTACTCAGGCTGTCAGCTTTGGAATAACATCTGAAAAAACAGCAGTACTTTGGTAATGCACATGAATGAAGAACAGTGTCCAGACTAGTCAGTCAACTTTCTGTCACACTCAAAAGCTTCTGAGTTAGCAGCCTCAAAATACACAATAAAAAATAAATTAAAAAACCAGTGACTCATTTTGTTGAACAAAACGAGACTTTTAAAAAAAAAAAATCTTCTTGGGCTCTGAGGAATTGTGATGTGCCTTTACTTATTTTTTTAATTTCTGACATTTTACAAACAAAACAATTAATGGAGAAAAGAATCTGCAAATTAAATGATTGTTGCAGCCTTAATCAGACTTTTATCAGTGCTGTAAGTTTGTCTTGGTTTCATGTTGTCCGTTTTATTTGCTCTGTGCTAGAAAAATTAATTAATAAAGAATTCATTGTTAACCTTTAGAATCATTATGCTAAAATGTTTACAGCAACAGTATATTATTTTTGCCTGGTTAAAATGTGGAAAATCCAGGTCATCCTTGAAAAACAAACAAAAACAAAAAAACACTTAAAAAGACTAAAAGACGTTTGAGGCTACAGTGACGTATGTGTGATGGAGCCTTAAACATGAGCCTGTACAGAGCTGGTGCAGGGGAGAAAAGGTGTCTGGTTCACATGATATTATAAATCCCCATACTTACATCTTCACTCTTGGACTTGTGCAGCACGTATCCTTTCTTCCACTGGCTGTCGGCTCCCTCGTTGGGCTTACGGATGTTAAACTCCACCTTGGTGCGCTCCTTGTCCTGCATTGCCTTCCACTCGTCCAGGGTCATCTCTTTGGGGCCTTCGTTTTTAACTTCTTCAACTTCGTTCTCTCTGGAAAGCCAGCACACAACAATGTAGGACCTTAAACCTCAAACTGCCAATCCTCTTAGCTCTATGCATGCTCTCTAATCCTGAGGCCAAAAGGTTAGAGACAATGTTGATCCCATTTGCGCTAAAGCTTTGTGATGAAAATGCACATGCAGAGATACTGTTTGTGACACAGAACAACTTCCACAGTCCAAAAGGAAAACATCCCAGTGTGAGGACATATGACTCTGTAGCTTCAAACTACTTTTTCTGGAGTTGTTAAAAAGATGAAATCCATTAACATCCGATTATCACCTGAACATCTGACAGGAAATGGGATACTGACTTGTTCTCAGAGCCGGCAGGTGCATTTTCCTCTCCCTCTGGGGTCGTCTCTGGAGCAGTAGTCTGTTCAGCCTCGCTGGGAACAGAGACACACAGCCACCTTGTCAATGCTGAAATATTGCCTCCAGTTGAAACCTTACCAGACACTATTCTGTAAAATGTTCCATTGAAACTGGTGCACTTGTTTATTTTAACACAAAAACAGAGCCACTTTATATATAGACCACACGTAGTACAGAAATCGGATGTGCATCATTTTCCTGCAGACATTAATGCTCAGATAACTAGGCCATGTGTCTGTTCTTGAAAACTCACCTCGCTTCATCCTTCACGTTGCCCCAGTTGTGTGAGCCGCTGCCACTGCGCTTCTCCTCACTTTTCTGATTGCTGGAGCAAACAAAAAGGAAAACACACACACTGATGTATGCAGCCTAAAAATACTTACAGCCCACAATGAACCGTCATTCGAAAACCAACAACAACCCTTGACCTCAAGTCTGAAGGGAAAAGAAGCTTAACTGAGATGTCATTAAGAAACACTTTGAGATGCCATTTAGACTGTTATTCAATGTAAAGTATTCTGTGTAGAGTACGGGTGTCTACCATTTTATAATTGAATATTTTAATTAGGGGTGTACGATTCAGAAAATGTCACGATTCGATTCCGATTTTTAGGCTCACGATTCGATTCAATATCGATTTTCGATTCAAAAACGATTCTCAATTCAAAAAACGATTCACAGTATGTACATGTAGTTACTTTTCCCATGTTGAGGCTTGTACATACATACATACATGGGTCAAAGACGAATAAGGATTTAAAATTTGAAAATAAATGAAATTGTCAAAAAATGCCAACTCAAGCAATTTCTATTTTCATTAGAGTGCTCTATATACATCTCAACAACAGGAATTTAATTTAGAAATGCAATTTAACTTTTTTTGATGAATCATGTGATTTATTCCATGAAAAATGTCCTTCCTGGGTAACGGGAATGGATTTAAAAAATATTTAAATGTCTACCTTTTTAGCATATAAATGTTTAGGCATATCCATAGTTACAGCTAATCAAACGCACACTGTTAAAAAAAACTAAGTTTTTAACACAATTAATATGATATATTTGGGTATTTATAATTAAATGGGCTCATCGTTTGATTTTGGTCACACAATATTCCATGCCAAAAACAGAAAAATGATGAAAGAAGTCTTAAAATGCTTTACAGTAAAGGTTATCAGGTTATTATTGTATACTCACAGGAAAACATGATTGTGTAATATACCATGAAAATGACTTGAAAACACTTGACTGTGTCATTGTTACTCGGGATGACATCCCGTTAGCCAGGAATGACATAATGCAAAAATGCCATAAAAGATTAAATAAATACATATTATTTTATTAATATAATCTAACATTATCAACACAATGCTTGAAACGTGATAAATACTAATAAAAAAACTATTTTCATTAACATGTCCAATCTGGATAACAGAGGACATGTCCTGGGTAACAGAAGATCTTCGTTATCCAGGAAGGACAAAAACATGATTTTCCCACCAAAACTCAATGCAGCAGTGCTGTGTCTGTACTTTTGTTGGCGGAATATATGCTAAAACCTTTAAAAACCAAGCCAAGTTCCTGTGTCTTGCTTGCCACATGCTGATCAAAGTAAAGGGGGTTAGCATAGAAGTTAGCGACTAACCCCAAAACACTGGACACCTGGCCGCCTAACAACTTTTCTAGTGGAAACCCTGCCGATAACTGAGAATAGAGTTTTTAGGTCAGTTAGGCTTTCGTTTCAAATAAACAAACCTGGTACTGGCAACCGTTGGCAGTTTAACAGCTGTAGAAGGTACCTCTTGGATAAATAATCAAAAATGGGATGTAATCATTTATATAGAATATTAATATATATTCACTGGTCTGTACTCAGTTGAGGACTGACTCACGATTTGTCATTGCCGCTGTGTCTGTCGAAGTCTCGTTTCCCACGGGAGTCAAAGCCTTCTGCTCGGCCCATGCCCCGTCCTCTTCCACCACGCCCACCCCGTCCGCCACCACGCCCTCTCGGGGGCCTGTCTCCAGAAGGCCTGATGAACACAAACAGACACTAAATTAAAAATAAAATAAAGAGAAAGCGTGTAAACATGACCTTATAAAAGGAGTGGTCAGCACTTATTTTTACAAGCTCATTGACACACACATTTCATATCTGCTCTTAATGGCAGTGGCTGTCCAAAGGCTCAAAAAGAAATTTACAGATGGCTGTGATGTTGAGGTTAAGTGAGCAAAGATCCTGATGATCCTGTGATCGCACCAGAGAGCCTTGATCTTATCAGCACGTTTAAATATGCTCTTCATCATTCATCACAGCTACCCACTTGTCTGCAGAGAACTCGCCACCTCCATCGGGCTTGTCCTCTGCCGGCTTCTCGAAACGGCGCTCGCGAGGAGGTCTCCGTTCCGGCCTCTTGTCTCCAGGTCGCCCTTCACCCTGCCCACCCTGATGCTGGGAACCAGGCTGGCCCTGCTGGTCTGGTCTTCGGCCCACACGCCTAATACCTAAAAAAATCACAGGAGCATTAAAATGGGAATCAAACTTTCAGTAGGCAGTCATTTCAATTAGTATAATAACTCCCTACCCTATTTGTGCCCAAAGACTATATTTAGTATAAGGAAAAATGCCACATTTGTTATGATTGGTCCTAAGTCTTGAAATCTGGTATGGACATACTTTGGGCAAGTATCTAACAGTACAATTTTAAAATGTTTACATCACTTGAAAAATCATCTTGATTGTGCTCCTCGTAGGTTCTGAGATACAGCCATTTTCTTATGATGCTATATGTAGTGTTTGGGCACATTAGACTGCTGTTTTGTTTCCTCTAAAATATAATAAAAATATAGAAAAACAGTATTCCCATCGTGTGCCCAAATAGTATGATGACAAAAACTCAACTTTCAGCTAAACAGGTTGACCAACTTTGAACATTTCTTCAGATTTATGCTTAGGCAAGCCCAGTGAAACACTTCCAACAATTCAAAATTTCAGTTGTGTTTGACAGTCGTTTCTGTACATTTACGTGCAGGACTGTTTGGGTGCAAACTGTCTTGCAAAGCTCCTGGTGTAGCCTACTCCGTCAGCACGCTACACTTTATTTCACTGCACACTGTTTACAATCCTGGCTAACAGTGGGCTTGCCTCTTTTTATTAACTCGGTGCCATTGTTAGTGAACTCAATTTTAGACGACTAAGCTATAAAAAAAATTATTCACTCAGAAGAGACATCATATCACCAACCCAAACAAAGAGCAGCCTAGTTTCCCAGTGCATAGGTGAATATCTTAGGAATTTGCTTTGCCGATAACGGAGCTGCGTAGCCAGTGCACGAAGCATCATCCACCAGACAGTAACTCTACACTACACCTTTCTGTAGGATGCTGGTGGAAACCATGTCTGCGACACTGGCTCGCCAGTCTGCACAGGGCTTTGCAGGTGGGCTACACCTGAGCTTGTTTATATAGTTACCCGGTACATACATCTCTTGTTGTTTAGCTAATCTCCGACTGTCAGGTTGACATCACGCTGTGTTTCGCTCAGACCAGCATCTGCTAACGTTAACGTAGCTAACAAGAGATGCACATGACAGTTGATACGAAAAAAGATGAAAATAAACGTGCACTGCACAGAAGCAAGAGAGCAGGTGATTTTTTTCTTTTTACCTTCTTTCTTCAGTGGAACTGGAGCTTGGGACTCCTCCTTCTTGTCCAGCAGCGGGTTCTTTCGGTCCTTCTGTGACTCCTTCTTCGGCTGCTTTGCTGCTTGAGCCGCGGACTTGGTGGAACCAGCGGCGGCCCCCTCCTTCTTCTTGTTTTCAGCAGCTTTCAGGATCTCGAACGGGTCGGACTCATCGTCAAATAACTGGTCGAACCGGTTGGTTACGACGCAGCCGAAGCCTTCTTGCAGGTGTCCGGGCATGATGGCGCCCCTTCAGCGGGATTCACCTCCGATTCTACGAGGCTTGATGCGAACAATCCGCTGGATGCTGCCACAAGATGGCTGGGAGAACTGCACCTTCTCTTCCGGTGCGAGCACCATCCGGGACATCGTACAGCGCGCACCAATCTGAACACACGGTGGCTGCAATGTTTTTATTTACATTATGTAACGATGCACTAGTGTCCTCTCATGTTCTCTTAGAATAATCCGGCTTTTAATTTCTGAGAGGAAATCACATTAGGCTGGTAATATGTGCCTGCAGTAAACAGGTTCTGCTACAATGTGCATGCATTGCATTCATGCTATTAAATACATATTCTAGGTTTGCCTAAATAAATACACATAAGACATTTCTAAAATCATACACCAATATCTCTGTTAGCATAGTAAGCTCTACATGGACACCATACAATTATTGCTATTAAAAACTCTAGCACCTTGTATGTGCAGCCATGACTCTATGCTCATATGTATTCCCATGCATATCATAACATTAAGTGGGGTTTGTCAGTTTATGAAAAGCAGCAAATGCTGTGGTGAGGGCCAGCAGGGGGCATGTTGGGTAACAGCTGGTGATAACATATCTGGCAAGTCTGCCCTCTGTACAGGCAGCTTAGCACAATGAGGAAGCTGTCACACTGGTTGAAGATACATTTTCTAATGTAACTTGAGGCTTGTCTTTTGAGACATGGATGTATTTGATTTAAAAACAAGAATGAAACCCTATTCAGACCCAGGCCACGTGTGCATGTTTATGACAAATGCTCATTTGCACCTCAGCGCAAAATCGCTGCACTCAGAATCAAATGCTAAAGTGCAATGAAAGCATTTAATAACAAATACCAAGCTTTGAAGATTTCCCTGATTAATCAGTTATTTGGCTGTATTTCTTTCTGAAATGGCTTTAAAAATGCCTTCTGATGCATATTTGTTATGCACATTTTCTCTTTTTTTCTTCCATTTTCTATAATAAAAAAAGAATTGATGCTTAATTGTTTCTGATCTGCCAGATGAGAAAATACAGCAGTCAACCTCATACAGAGGAGGCAAAAAGCCAGATATCTTGTAATTCAGTGTGGAAGCAGTGCATGTCAGTCAGGAACAGCCAAAGCCACACACAACTCATGCAATAAGCAGTTTAGCTAGCAAAGCCTTTTGCTACCCCAAAGCAGTTAAATCAAAAATATCAGTAAAAGGATATCAGCAATGCACAACTCGTGCATAAGAGATCATGAAAGGATTTATTCATACACTTTATTTGGTCTACAGACCTTAGCAGTAAACATGCCATTTCTTTCAGTTAACTATGCATCTTAGTGTATCATTTGTGATAAAAGAAGCCACTGATGACAGTTGATGGTAGTGCTGATGGTGTTTGGTTGATGGCCTCAGTAAACAAGACAATACGCATACAGCTAATTAAAAGTTTGTAAGGTAAGAAGCCTGTTGTAGAAGAAACATGATAACAGATATCAGGTGAAGATGCAGCAGGCGGTGGTATCGAAATTTCAACAAGAAAGCAGCAACAGATGCGACTCCTGCTGGTTATTGATCTCACATGATGCAAATGCAAAACAATAGGTATTTTAGGGTGAAAAGAGAGAGTTCTCTGTGCTTCTGCAAACCACAACAATCAGGTGCAACCAGGGCAGGACAGGTCAGTGTAGAGAAAAAAAGATCTCCGGTGCAGCACAGATGTCTTATTAGTTTTCTTTATTTAATAAGGTGCATAACAGTGACTAACGTTTCGATATATTTTAGGGCGAGTTTGTGAATGACCAATCTTTTAAGATACAACACATATTTCCAACATTCATTTACTGTAGTAAATATGAAAAGGCATGTGAGTCTGAAGAAAAGACAGAAAGAAAAGACACACGATTCAATGGTACAACTGGCAAGAAAAGAATAAGAGCACCCTTATTTTTCTTCATCACAAATTGCACACAACATTTGCAAAGCAAAACCATCCATTACAAAAGACTCACTTCTACTCTATCTTACTGAGGTATTGTCCATTAGCTTACTTGTCTGCATTCCCCTCACTCTGTTTCCTTCTCATTACTTTCTCAAGTTCGAGAAGCTTTGAATAAAGGATCTCAGACATCTGTTCATCGATGTCCATCTGAAACGAGAACAAAAACACGCAGAAAATCTGAATTCATTACATGTAAATAAGGCAGATTGCATTAATCACATCTTCCAGTTTAAAACTTTTCAAGGTTTCCTGCTTGATATTCTATAAAAAGCATCTCAACTCACCCAGTCTCTCATGAATATTTGAATTACTATAATACTAAGATTCAGGTTACCTGAGGTTCACATAGAGCAGACTTGAGCAGTATAATGTCTGTGGAAGTAGTGGTCTCTGGTTACTCACCTGTCGAGACTGAGTGTAGTTTTTTCCAAGTCCTGATGTTAAACTGTGATACTTTGCTCTTGGATCCAGAGACTCAGGGTTTTGAACAAATAACCAGTGCTGTGAAAAGCCAGAGCAGGACTTTGTGTTCACAGTGCATTCATTGTAGAGAGAGATTGTTATATAGACAGCAAAAGGACATGTCGACAACATACCAGCGCCTCTGCTCCGTTGTATGGTGTGAGTGTAAATGTGTTGGTAAAGATCCTAATCTGTTCACCACAGAAAGAAAATATATCATAATAACTCCAATCATCTTTAATAGAGATGAGTAGAATAAAAAGATCACTCACCAGCCACATGATGGGCATGATGAGGGTCCAGAAGAAGGAGGGGAGGATGCCATAGGTCAGATTAGTCATCACCAGTCCTGGACATATTACAGAGGAAAACAGCCCCTGTCACAAAGAGAAGAAGACGTTTATTTCACATAACAGATGAATGTTTAGGTTTCTTCTGATGTATAGTATCTGTTACTTTCTGAAGTTGAGAATGCTGTGGGAGTGGATTGTTTAGGCCTGCAAAAACATTGTGAACTTATTTCAAGAAAACAGGGAGCTAAAGGGATTGTCAGAGATGTCTGTGTTCATTAAAAAAAAACTCACAAAAAAAACAACATTTTTGTAAATGGTACAAAAGATACAGTAGATCTAGAACATTCTAGTAGAACCCGCGCTGAAAAAGAATAACCTATCCTTAAAAGCACATTAGTTTGGACCAAAATTGTACCTATTGTTTCACGACAGAGTTATGTAAGTCTTGTTTACTTTCCCCCCATTACAGTCTTTCTGGCCTGGAAACCAGATGAATCTAAAGCTCATGTTCCATTGCTCTGGCAGATATGTCTGGCCCTCCTCCCATTCAAACAGATTTACAGCCATCCAGAACCTAAACGGGCCAATCAAGACTGTTTAACTCACATGGGGCGGGTGTAAGACAATGACTGACAATGTAATGTAGTAACGTAGTTACTTGACATAACTGGCATTCTCCGTCCGGCGCAAACATCCAGACTAATATGCATTTGTGAATTACTCTAGCTATGCCAGGCTACAGTCTTCCATGACCAATGACTACTTTAAAAACATCAACTGCATACTGACTAAATACATGAAGCCACAGTTGTGGAGGACTCTCAACATTAAGAGAATTAAAGAAACCATGGGCATGCTCTGTAAAATCAAAAACGAAAAACTTGACCATAATCAAGTTTTTCGTATTTGATTTGACCTTTGCTAAATATTCTGCGATCTTGTCTAAACACAACATGACAATGCAGTGAAAAGGAAAATGTCGACATTTTATGCACACAACACTTCCTCTCCCCACTAACTGTTTGGAACGACCCTTCACCCTTCTTATAACAAACCTTCTAAACAAGCAGAGGAAGATAGGGCAAGAGTTAACACTGCTGACTCCTCTTCCAGCTAAACTTCCATGACATTGTGAGATTTTGCAAAGGACTTGAATTTTGGAATGTGGGTGGATGCTAATAGTCACTACTGTACCAGTAATCTGCGGACTGTGTGATAGACAAACCTGGCTGTTCTTGTGTCTGTTGAGTGCCAGGCTGAGCATGTCTGATGCGTACTTGGAGGAGCTGTAGGGTTCCGTCCCATTTCTGTGCTGAATGTCCTCGATGCTGAAGGCAGAGCGGCGGGCGTTACTCGAGGATGTCCACACTATCCTGGACGTTTGACCTCCCGGACACAGCAGGGGCTCCAGCTCCCTGATCTGGACCACAGAGACTAGGGCATCATTACGCTTGCATTATTTTCATTTGTCAGGTAATCAATTCACTGCCATAGCCAAAAACAGACATCTAGGTTTGCTTATTTCATCAAAGTTTCTCCATTTTCTTTTTTTTCACAACAGACCTATAGTACTATAGGACTATACCAAAACATGTCTTTCTTTCACAATACATTACACAATACAACAGTTTTATTTTTTAACAAATGTATCTACATGCAGAAGCATATGCCATATGCACAAACTAAATCCATCTGCAATACCATACTATATGCATAATACTACTTCACTATGTTGCAGCAAATAACAAATAGCAACATCTAATACTGAGGACTACTGTATGTACACTATGTCAAATTAAGGGAATGGTTATCATATTTTAGATTTCATGTATGTGTACAGTCTGTGGTGTACCAGGAGAAAATGACCAAAGAGGTTGGTGGCAAAAACTTCCTGCAGGCCGTCTGAGTTGAGGCGGTCCTGTTGAGTCAAGAGACCCTCTGCTGTCGCAAACATGTTGATGACATTCCTGTAGTGAGAGGGTACACTATTACATGGATAATGGACAGGTTGCACTAGTATACAGTTATGAAGCTTTAAACCATAATGAAATAAAAAAAAATAGAAAGACCCAAATCAAAGCAAGGCTTTAGGATTTTACCTGGAGAACAGACCCTTGAACAAAGCTTTGACATCCACTTGTGGGTTGGGCATAATTCCTGCATTTAAATACAGAAAGTCAATTCTGTTGTACCTGTGGGAAAGCACAAATATGCATCAAAGATCAATCTCAATTCCATATTCATTGTTGAGGACGGGTATATCAACAGTATCATGACGTCAATGTATCTTAGAAAGAGTACCTGGCCTTGACCTCCTGAGCAGCAGTGAGCACTGACTGCACAGAGCCCACATCAAGGTGCAGTAAGTCAATATGTGCGTTGATGTGAGAGGTCAGGAGGGCAGAGCGGGCATCCTCGGCCCGCTTCATGTTTCTGCAGGCCAGACACAGAAGAAGCTGGCTATCCTCAGTCAGCAGCCTTTCACACAGGGCCAGGCCAATGCCGCTGAATAAAGTGACAAATGGCAGACAAACACAATGTAGCCAAACTTCCCTTAAGGAACTGTGTGATCACAGATTTATATATAATAAATCAAATAGTAAACAAAGAAGACTTGGAGTAATTGGAGAAGAAATAATAAAGGCAGACTAGAAACATCTCTCCCACCATCATTCCCCCCACTATTGAGATCTTCAAGAGTCATTTAAAACACACCTCTACTCATTAGCTTTTACCTGCCTAACTTAACCATTGTTGCTATAGTTTATGTGAAACCTGTGCCTTTACTACTATTAGTATTATAATCTTTACTATTTATTTAAAGCATTACGGTCAGTTTATCACGGAGTTTGAAGCAGTGTATCTCTCAACAGGAGGGATTCTTTCCCTCAGTGGCGATACAATGTTTCTGTCGCCTAGTTAACATATAGCCTACTCATTTACATTTCAGTGTTTATTAGCTCGTGAGAGATGTCACTTTGTAACAACATGACAAACAGTGTCTAACCATGGTTATAACGCAGTTTCAATTGACCCACCTGTTCGCGCCGGTTACAAGGACAACTTTCTCCATGTCTGACCGGAACTAGCAGCGTCTGTAGGTAAAAACGGGACCGGGACAGGGACAGTTATGAAGACTCTCTACCGGGGCAGCCCATCGCCCGATTCGGCAGAAAAAAAATCAGCCTATGTGTACGAGCAGCTACGTGGTGTGATTGGATGTCAACATACAACTGGCCAATCAGTTCCCACTACGGAGGCCGAAGAGGCCCATACGGTAAAAGAGCGCAACGGTTGAAAGTGTCGCATAGGAAAGTAACAGGAAAGATAAGTTGGCTCTGCTCAGCAATAAGAGCTGGCGTTTTCAGAGGCTCCTAATGTTATTACCAAAGTGAGACGTCTTTAGAGCGTATTTAACAAATAGGTTATAGGGTCATTCTATTGTGTCTTGTATTAACTAAAAAGAAAGAATTAAAAAAATAAATCGACTCGTTTGCGAACATCACTATACATGTCAACTGTATAAGTGTCTAATAACCAGTGTTGGAAGAGGTACTCTAACCTATTACTTAAGTACAAAAGTATAATTTATTTTAAAAATGTAGCCTACTTGAAGTACCAAAAGTAAAAGGCTACTTATTATGCATGATTGGATTAACATGCATTCATGTTGACATCATTTTAATGTTGCAGCTGGTAAAGGGGAGCTAATTTGAAGTACTTTATGTGCTGGGCATCTTAACCCGTGATAATATAAAAAAATGTGACAAGCCTGACAAACAGTAGTAAATATGAATTGTCTTTATTTCCAGGGATCTTTGGTTTGACTTAGTTTGTTCTTTACTAGCCTACTATTCAACAATATACACATACATATTTCTGCAAAAGGACGTAAACATGTTTATAAAACATGTCAGTGAACTGCTGCAGCGTAAAAACACATGTCTCATCTAGACAACAGTCAGTATCATGCCATTTGTTCCCCCTTAAAAAGCAAAAATATAAACATTCATAAAAAGTCACACATTTGTATAGACATCCTCTAATAAATGTGCAATAGAATTAGATGTATGTATAGAAAATAAATTGAAAGAAAAATCACAATTGTGTTTTTAAATCTAGGATTACCATAGAGTACTCTATAAATAGACATAGCATAGGAAATAAAAAGAAATTAATAAATACACAAAGGAGTGAATTCACTGGGTGAACAGTGCTAATTTGTATATCTAAAACACAAGGCACTTTTCAAGTGTATACCTTCTCCTCATATCTTATTATTTACAGCACCATTGTGGCACGCCAGCTAAAAACAAATGGTTACATTTGATGGGTTTTTTCTGATTTCAAATTAATCCCAAAAAAATCCAGACTGAAGGGAACAAATGTGACATGTACAGTGACAGTGCATGGCAAAGAGAAATGATCTGTTCCATTTGCTACGCCAGGCTCTCCATCAGCTGAGTGTGTATCTCCTGAAAGCTCGGCCTCTGCTTGGCGTTCCTCCTCCAGCAGCTCAGCATGAGATCATTGTAGACTCTGTCAGGACAACAGGGAGGCTTTGGCAGGTACACCTGGGAGCATGAGACAAGATATGAATGTAGGATTAATGGTTAAAAGAACTGTGAGTAATATTTTTGCTATATATTTCCAGCAAATTTGGCAGTATTGGCAAATATTGGTTACTTATGACTGCCACAAACAAAACAATGAGACCATAAACAGATTGTACTCCGTAGATGGGTAGCCTAAACCTGCGTGATGCTCACCTGCTTGCCCTGGTCCCTGAAGTACTCGCCTGTGTTTTCAATGACCTGCTCGTCAGAGAGCTGGGAGTAAGGCTGCTTCTTACACAGAGTCAGAATCTCCCACAGAGTCACACCAAATGCCCACACATCACTGGCCATGGTGAATTTACCCTGAGAGATCAAGACAACTTAAATCCAAACACAATCTAGCATATACTGAATGTGGATGCTGGTTTGTACACTTGTAATAATTATTTGAATTATTATTAAATAGTACACTTGTTCCTTGTGTTTTCTTCCACATGTCCCCAGCTCTCCACAACACTCACCAGTAGGATGCTCTCCCAGGACATCCAGCGAATGGGCAGGACGGCCCGGCCCTGGATCCTGTAGTAGTCCCCTCTATACAGGTTCCGACTCATGCCGAAATCAGCTATCTTTATGGTGTAGTTCTTACCCACCAGGCAGTTGCGTGTCGCCAGATCACGGTGGACAAAGTTGAGAGAGGACAAGTACTTCATTCCAGATGCAATCTGCACAGCCATGCCAATGAGTTTACTATAACTAAAGAGCAGAGAAAGACCACAATGAAAGAGGATACAAGTAATAAGTGCAGTGTACTTATATATGTAATGTCTAGTTGGCTCTATAAATTCATCCAAGATAATCATTACAATTTAATGTCAAGATATGAACCTACCTGACCATACTCTCCCCCTCTTTTTCCTCTTGTTCTGTCTTCTCTTCATCAGCACCCTCTTTCAGTCTGAGATTGCAGAGGAACTGGTTCAGGTCTCCATTTTCCATGTACTCAGTAATCATACACAGTGGGTCTGTGTCCACACACACTGCCAGCAGACGAACAATGTTGGGGTCCCTCAGGCGAGACATGATTCGGATCTCCTTCAGGAAGTCATTCCTGCAGCACAGCAGGGACAAACAATTATAATTTATCGCTTGATTGACGACTGACCAAGGGCATTTTCACATATCTTCTTAAATTGACCTTTTTAAGGTATTTGCATATAATTAATCACCATGTGTTTCATATCAAAAATGTTCAAAACAAACTCAGCTTTCTGTATAGTGATGCCCAAATCTTTTCTAGAGCAATGTGTAAGGAGATAATTTGGCGCTAAAGCTGAAAGGTTGATGTTGGCTTTTTTAAAGTCAAATCTTTTTTGAAAACAAACCTTAACTTATGATGTGTTGTACAAATTGTTCAGTGCTTGAAATTAGTTTACCAAAGTCTTATAGTCTATATATGATTAAAATAGTAAATAAATGTCTGAAATGAAATTTTGTAATATCACTTTTTGAGTAGGAGTTTTGTCAAACATCGTTTGAAACACGCCGGTACGTCTTTCGTCCTCAGAGGGTTAAACAAAAAAAGTTACCACCTGCTTTTACCTTGCATTCTTGTTGGCATCTTCCCGCAGTGTTTTCACAGCAACCAGCAGGGGTGACTCATTGTTTCCCTCTATAGACAAATCCTCATCCAAAAAGTCCTGCATGCCCTCTGCCTCACACAAGTGCACCTGTTTTACAAAAGCACCTTATTAGTCCATCATCCACTTGGCACTACTTGAAACCATCTGTTTAATACCACTAAGTGTTGCCTATTTGTCAGCATGTACTAGTCATTGCATTTCACACTCATGCTTTTACCACATAGCAATAACTCTCATTTAGTCTTTAAATGAGAGCTATAAAGATACATCAACATAATTTTCGTAAAGAGGGAGAGGGCAGCCAGATGAATATAATACCAAATCAATGCCAACAAAGATTAGAGCTACAAAAGTGAATATATACTTCTCCAAACTGGCCCTCTCCCAGTTTCTCCTTGAACGTGAGCTTGTGTCTGGGGAACTCTCTCATGGATGAATCTGTGCCAGCAAAAAGATTCATGTCGACAGCTGTGATGGAGTAGGTGCTGCTGTCTGAAGACTCCTGGAGGCTGATGATGTCTGCCTCCGCATAGTGGGGGGCACCGTCTGCACCACTGACTGCGAGGGCTCTACAGGAGGTGCTCGGTCCTGATGTGGTGCACACAAAAATACACACACTACAGCAGCTAGCTATAGCCGACCTCCGCAGCATTTATTGCATTGTGCTTTTACCAACTTACCGAGGTGTTCAGTGGACTGAGCAAACTCGGGTAGTTTCCGGATAAGGCGGGAAGGCTCCTGGTAGTCGGAGCAGAGGGGGAAGATTCTCTCATAGGTGGAGTTGGAGGTGGAGCCACTCTCGCTGGACAGAGAGGAGTGGTGGGAGGAGAAGGCCTGGGTCTGGACCGCAAGACGAGCTGTGAGCTCATCATCCAACAGGCGGCGGGATGCCTGTGGAAGAAAGTGTGTGAGAGTTGAAGTCTGTTATTTGTTGTTTATGTCAAATATTCTGTGAGAGAATTTTCCTCTTACATGGTTGCTAGAGGACATCAGTGTTGGCTGTCAGATTTTCCAAATAGAAAGAGGACATACTTGGATATAAGCAGTATTTGTGACTGAGGAAAAGGAGAAGTTGTCCGCACACTAAAATGTGCAAACTCCCCAAAATGTTTTATTCATGGGAATTTTGGACCTACAAGGCTATGAGTCATAGGAGTGCCATCCTTAATTTCCTTCGGGATAAATAAAGTATCTCTATCTATCTCTATATCTAAAAAGAATAAATCTGTAAAACAATAAGACATTAAATGTGGAAATATAAAGACAGAAAGCAAAAGCAAAAGGGAAAGAAATAACTGACATATTAAAATAATAATGAAAAATTAAAAATATACAGAAGAAATAGAGTAATTTATATGCAAAAATGGAATTAACAAATATAAAAAATGCATGAACATGAAACCGAAATAAAAACAAGCACATTAGAAAATAGATTAAAATGCTTTATATTTTGTCATTTGTCTTTATATTTCCACATTTTTTATTTACTATTTAATCTTTCAGTTAATTTCTCTTTATATTTCCACATTTATTTTCTTATTCTTTTACAGATGTATTCTTTTTTATGGCACTCCTATGACTCCATACATACAAGGTCTTCATCAGGCAAACTCCCAGGTGAACATAAAGCAGGCTATATACACAAACAAAAAAATAACAGCTGCACCTATCACACAAAACAAAATAATAACAACAATTCACTGTGCACATAAAAAAGCACATAGGCTTATGTCCTACAGAATTATATGTCCAATCCCTCATTTAAACCCTGGAGTGACACAGTGTTTAATGCATGAACCAAAAATGTTTCATGTTTTTTCTCCAGATCATAACCTATTTTTTTTTTTTTGCATTTCATTTCAGCTCATGAAGCTGTTTTATAAAAACTATAATAAACAACTGATTTGTTTTGTCACATACAAATGAATTGAAAAAAATACTCTCTTCTCACCTTCTCAAGCATCTTTTGCCAGACCTGCCTCCACAGGGTGATGACTATGATAGCCAATAGGATGGCGATGATAGCCACCAAGCAGCCAATCAGGATCCTGGTATTGCTGTCATCCAATTTATGAGTAGGATCATCTCCTAGCCAGATGAGAGTTGTGAGTTAAGGTGGATTTGATTTAATCCCATATTTATATTCTCACTGCATAATCCTCTTCATATCCCATTACAACTATAGTAACAAATGACATTTATTTCAATAATTACTCATTTCTGATGCTATCAGCAGGGGGCACTGTTTAAGCAGGAAACATTTTAGTTAAACCATCTTTGAAACAGAGCATTTACCTACACCTTTAGACTGTAATAAATCCATGACACCAATACAAGCTTGATTAAGAAAATTCAAAAATGAATGATCTCCTAAATAAAAATAGTTCTTGATTATATTTGTGGTTGGCTGAAGATTATGCTCGGCCTGTGTTTTGTTTAGCGCCACTTCCCAGCAGCCATATATCAAACCAGCCTGCACTCCCTCCTGCCAGCATTTTTCTCCACTGCCCGACGGTCACTTCACTAAAATAACAACCACTACTTAAAGAAAAAAGAACCATAAAGGGTTTATCTGACCTGGCAGTGTGTTTGTGGGGTGTCCGTGTTTGCGAGCAGTCAGAGATGTGTTGTACACGGCTGAGCCTTTGAGAGAAAGAAAAAGACAAAGACAAAGCTGAAGGATATAAGGTCAAACAGGACGCAGCTTTGGTGCAGTAAACACGCCGGCAGTTAAAGAGTCAACATACTGTATTCATTTTGGTTTTAAGATATTTTTTTCTTGTTTTTTTTGGGTTGTTTCCTTGTTATTCTGTTTTATACGTAGATATTTTTATGTTTATTTTATTTTCCTGTATGTGTCATGAAATGTTTTAATATTGTCTGATTAAATGTTGTTTTGGAACCCAGGAAGACTAGCTGGTCTAGACATCAGCTAATGGGGATCCTTATAATAAACTAAAACTAAACTAAACATTTACATTGTAGTCGACAAAAGCCCCTTTAAATGGGACACCTATTCAACACTGACACTGACTTACCTGACTGGAAGGCCACCTCACTGAACAGCATCCAAACGTCACTGAAGTGAAAACGGCATTTGATGGCGCTGGCTGTGCGGTCCCCGAGGGACACAGTGACAAAACGGGCGCTTTGGCTCATGCGGTCGACAGTGGGCCTGAATGTCACCGGGTCAGCCTCCCAGTCTGATGCTGACCGGAAGTAACAGGTGGCCTGTCTGAACATCCTCACCCCTCGGCTAAACATGTTATTACAGTGAACCTGTGGAGGTGGGATATGTAACTAAAAGCAAGCATGATCAAAGTATTAAAAACTGTATCTCGCAAATAGTCAATTATCCTGTTAATATCCACAAAAAAATATGCATATTTTTCTCTACCTATGACCATGATGACTAAATGGGTGCAGATGCTCCAAACAGTCATAATCAAAGGGGAAGATGATGCAGGAGCAGGTGAACTGATGACTAATCTGTCTTGCTGTGCTGTAGCTGAAGAACATATCTCTGATCTCTGGCCACTGCATGTACCCATGACAAAAGGGGCTAATTATACAGAGAATGTAATTTTCACACTACAAAGCTATTTTGCATCCTTTTGTACATTTTATGTCTCAATAAAATTTGCAGCTTTTACAGAAGATGGGTGCTTGCCCGGCAGTATAGTGTTGGCTCAGCAACATAAAAAATATATTCCACTTTTCCACGATTAAGCTGTTCAGTGAAGTTCTCCCCTGCATCCTGACTCCTTACCTTCATGGATGTGAAGTTTCGGACATGGTCAAACTCAAAAATCATCTCCACGTAACCTTTGGGGAGGCTCTTGTTGTTCCAGCCCACGTAGTCGTACCCTGGCCACATGGCATATATGTGGCTGTGGAGAAAATCATCCAGACCCCAGGTGCCATCCGTCAGCTGGCCGAGGCCCTTTGTCAGTCTAGTGGAGGGATGGATGGAAGAAATGAAGAAAGAAAACAGCATTTAAATTTCTATTCATTGAGGAGTGCAGAGATTTTTTAAATTCATGACAGCTAACAAATCACATCTTAAATCAGTTTTATTAACTGCACTCACACGGGGTGAGCAAAATAATAATAATGATCAAAATAAGCCCTAATTGTGGCAGTAAAATCCAGACCTATCAGCTGATGCTCCATCATAGACAGAGTCATTAAAGTAGACATCCAGGCCTCTGTAGATCATTTGGTGCCCATCTGGAATGCTATAAGACGTCAGGCCATCTACAGGAGGCAGGTCAAAGGTCAGAGATTTACTCACTGCATGCTTATAAGATATTATGACAATACTGAAACTGGTAAATTACAAAAAAATGAATATGGACTTTTGGTTATTAAAAAAAGATAAACTAGGTGTTGCTAATGCAACCAGGTAACGATGTTGCACTCTGTATAATGGAAAGCAATGACTAACCCAGCCATTCACAGCCGTAGAGCTCCACTCTCATACACACGATCATGGAGTGGTCTGTCACAGGCATAAAGCGGACAAAACGAGCTATGATGGGAGGCTCCAGATCCTTCAGCACCACATCATACGCATTCCTGTTCCCCTCAATGACCTGGCAGAGGAGACGCAGATGACATGAATAAGACTGACTGAGTGAAACCTGTCAGCATATATGTGTGATCGTCAAATCAAATGTAAAACCTAGACAAATCTGTAAATAAATTGGTTCCCTTTATCTCATGCCAGCGCTGCTGCTAGTTCAGCTGTTTCTTAATTTCCCATAAACTCTGCTTCTGTCTGCTGCAAAGAAGATGTTATCTTCTTGTCATCTCTCGCCAGTGGTGGAGGAAGTTTTCAGATCAGATCCTTTACATTAGTAAAATTAGCAATACAGTGATATAAAGATACTCAATTACAAGTATAAGTCCTGCACTGAAAAGGTTACTTGAGTAAAACAACATAAGCATTAATAGCAAAATGTAGTTAAAGTGTTATTTTGTCATATTTCAGTAAAATTGCCCCTGTGAGTGTTATACAAATAGCCTATTTATTATGTTGTTTTGTTTGTTTTGTTTTTGTATAGTATTTTTGTAGCTGGGGCTAATTTTAACTATTTCATATATTGTAGTAATCTATTACATTGCAACACATTTGATAAGCTCAGCATATGTCTTATATGTCAAACTAGTAAGAAACACTGTTAAATAAATCTAGAGGTGTAAAAAGTATATTTCCCTCTGAAATGTAATAAAAATAAACTACAGTAGTAAAAAGTCCTTATTAAAGTACAAGTACCTAAAAATTTAAGTCAAATACAGTACTTGAGTAAATATACTTATTTACAATTATTATGAATTAATGTCATAATGTTAGGTTAAACTGCTATAACTTATTAACAATACTGTCTGTGTTTTTGTCCCCTCATCTAATTTAATTCACATATATAAAGAAGCTACCTGTTTGAAAACTGTAAATACTGTGATGTGCAAAGTCAACCCAGTTTCTAGAGGCCCTCCTGTCATGGCAGTTTTTGCTCCAGCCTTCAACTGCACCTGATGCAATTAAGATGTCCTGATAACGTGTCCACCTACATTGAATAATACATGCACGTCTGGAATTTGAAACAATGACAGACAGTAATATCTAGACATGCTCACCTGCCTTCCCTTCCTATCATGCCAGCCCACCCAGTTGCTGCCGTCGCGGCTGTACTTGATCCTGTATCGCTGGGCAAACTCATTACCCATGCCGTCGGCGTGGCGACCTTGGGTGCCCACTAGTGTGATGAAGTGCAGTGAACGCAGGTCCACCTGGAGATACTCTTTGAGGCCATCCGGCTCTGACATGATGTCAGGACACCAGGCCCCGTCACCGTCTCCGTTGTCTAAGTCAAGTCTGAAAAGGAGGAAGAAATAAGAGAGGAGACGGGAGGAGAAGGGAAGGGAAAAGAGTTCAGGTAGGCACGAGAGGATCATGATAATTAAAAGATAGAGATAGATAAAAGGGGAAAGATGTTGAATCATGAATAGAGGAAGAAGTTATACATAATTCACATTTGCATGAGAACATCTTTCACTACTCTGTATTGCTGCTGGACAACAGCTGGTAAAGCAGCACTATAATTATTCAACATGGAGCCAGCTCATGAAACTTTCACATATGCTGAGCTTCAAATTTAATTCCTGACCTTGGAAAAAGCAGTTGACCAAACAATCTCACCTTAAGGTCCATTTAGTAGCTGTTCTGGCAATATGATCTCATGGGAACTCACATGAATACCAAGCCCCTTATAGGTCTATGCATTTTAAGCTTTTTGTGTGTCATTTAACACCCCGTTCTCATTCTCAACTAGTCAGTTTTCAATTTAATTCAAACAAAACTACTTGGTAAAGTTTAGGAAAAGATCATGGTTTGGGTTAAAAGAAGTAAATGTAAATGTTTGTTAAGTATATGTACAGTAAGTAAGTTAAATAGTCAACGTAAATAAATCAAATTTGACTTTTGGTATCACATCTCTGTTTGTTTGACCCATCCCTACATGGAGTTTCTCGCTCTTTATACTACGTCACAATACAGTATATGTCAGCAGAGACTAAATGTTGTGAAATGACATGCGAAAAGCAACAAATGCGTAGTGATAACACACAAAATGACTTAAAATTAACTTGCTTATATTCATATGCCATTTGGTGATACCAAGCTGGAGCACAATCCATCTGCTGATGAAAATCACATGATTTGATCAAAAGCTCCAAAACAGCAACTCAATGGACCTTAAGATAACATTGTTTCATCAACTTTCACATAATGCTGTTTGCAACACAAATTCAAAAGGCAGTCTTTTGAAACCAAATAAGTGGTAAATTTGGGTTAAATAGAAGAAGAATTTTCACTTAAAAAGAAACAAAACTTTACGGATGATCACTAAAGAAGGACTTGAAAAGACTATAAAATATTGCTTACATTGGAATTACATTTGAGTAAACACCCTGCAGGCTCTCTAACTTACTAATGACAGGTTTAAAATATGCAAATGAAACTGAATAAAGACATGAGAAAAGAAATGTATCATCAAACATACCTGCCAAATCTTGCAGCAGTTGACTCAGACCACTGACTAGAGGCAGAGATGTCCTCGTCCTGAATCTGCCCACCGGTCATTCCGAGAGGATATCGACAGATTTCTATAAACACATGAAGCATAACTGATACACATGCTGCTCACATTAATACTTGTGTATGTGAGTGTGAGACTTGTATTATTTCACATGCCATGAGTTTTTATCCTTTTTGTGTTTTTTTTTTGTTGCAGGATGTGAGAAATGAGGGTAAACTAAGTGGTCAGGTCTCATCCCCCCCCCCCCAGTCCCCTTCCTGCAGCCCTGCAAGGCCTCTAAAGCCAAACAGAGGCATCACTGTGTAGGTGCTAGTCTGAGCAAAATGAGATGGGAGTGGCCTCTGAACTGCCTGCTCTCCATTTTTCACAATTTTTCATAATCTATACCAGAGCCACGTGAGAGACATTTTTGACTTTTAAAGCCCTGGCTTCTGCTGGGCATGAACTCTTATGTAATAAAATGAATTTGGCAGCAACAGATGCTCCATTATAGTGTTAATATGATTCAGTGACCACACTGTACATCTGCTCACTGCATCTACCAGAGTGTCACTGTTTATTCTTACCATCTCTACCTGGCAATTAAGGGACGTCTGTGTTTTATTCACCTTCCCACACCGAAAGCCTGACATGTACTTTCGGAGAGCAGCAGAACAAATAAGCCTTTTACTATGAAAATATTCTAAGTGGGAAAGTCAAATGAGAGCATTTGTGTGTGTGTGTGTGTGTGTGTGTGTGTGTGTGTGTGTGTGTGTGTGTGCGCCTACAAATTTTCAATTTTTTTTTCCAAGAATGCCCCCTGCTTGTGAAAGGTCTGCCTGTTCTGGGGATATTTGCTGTCTGACCATTAGGTAAACCACATACACACATGGACGCACGCACGCACGCATGCACCCACACCCACACCCACACACAAACACACAAACACACACACACACACACACATACACACACACACACACACACACACACACACACACACACACACACACACACACACACACACACACACACACACACACACACTACATTACATTCTTGCATTAAGCCCACCCACCTAAAATTGCTTTCCTTCTGCATCTTCTCAACATGCGTATCCCTCAGGAATATGAGGAGGTTATTTTGAGCTTATATATGACATATCCATTTCTTTAAGAACTCATCCTTTTTTCTTTTCTTTTTTCATGGAATCGGATTGATTTGTATTTGATTAATTTGTATGTGTGTTTTCATCTGATTTTTTCATCTTTAACAGTATGTTGATTGTTCGAGACCAATTAAAAAAAACAAAATAACAAAAAACACATTGACCGGCTCATACTTCAATCACACATTAAAAACTTAACCTACGTCAAATAACAGTAAACTCATATTATTGATTCTCTGACTGGCACATGCATTTACATTTACAGTAAAACGTTGAGGTGTGATCCCTGCAACAACCAACACGTCCTACCAAAGTGTCTTTGAGAGAGATATTGAACCCCTATCTGTTTCGAGAAAGAACGACATGGATGTAAAATACCAATGTCTACTGTACCTGGGTTTACTTGAGATTGTACAGAAGCAGCCAGCAGGATAACGACAACATGGTGTGAGATCTTTTGAACCTTCATGACCTTCTCTTTTCAAGGAGCCGCACACCTAAAAGGTTGTAGATCAGGGCATGAGATTAGGAGTACAATTTACTGTAAGCCAAAATGTCAACTATTATTTAGGATTTCATATATCATGTCAACAAAGTCTCCACAGCAAATCTTGTTCTTTATATTTAAATTTCTGATGATTTAAAGGATTCAAAGGTTTTATTTGCCACATACACAAACAATATGTGTGCAGGAATGCAGGGTGGCATACTCTTAAAGCTGCGCTAAAAGACTAGTGTGCGGTAAATAATAAGAATTACATTATAAGAGTTAAGAAATAATTAGAAAAAAGAAATATAAAAGGTATAAAAGATAAAGCATTTCAATAATATACGTGTTACATTTCAAGTGCTACATTTTTCAGATGTTACAAATAGTTATATAGAGCTGGACAGCCCTAAAACCTACAGTGGTAAATGTACACACAGTCCTCCTTGTAGCCCAGAGTCTTGCTCTCTCCCACCACAGTACCTGCATTTTATTTACCTTGTAAAAGCCCTGTGGAGGTCTCAGTGACTTATGGCTCTAACACACTCTGGTATACTCTACTACAAGTTAGACCACTGTTCACAAACTGCACTTACAGTCTTTCACGTGGTGAGTTCACCAAAGATTTGGTGGGGACAATGTCGTTCTGTGTCAGTGTGATTTGTATAGAATGTAATTTTACTGTAGTATATAGCATTATTTGGGAAAACCCATGTCTGTAATGCATTTTTCAGCAGAGTTTCCATTTCTGGAGAGCTGACATGATGATCACTGACTAACGTTCTTGTGGAATCATTTTTTTTCAGTCTATTTTTGAGGTAATTTTTAAAACAATACAAATAAAATGCAAATAAAGCACAAATACTTACTTCACCTTCATATTTTTCTTAAACCTGTAAAATGCATTTTCTTGTATGATGTCACTCTCTATACTGAGCTGAACTGACGTAAACTTCCTTCAAAGTCAATGTGGACACTGGGGTTACAGTAATAGCAACATATGAGAAAAAATATGGATTTGACTTACTTTTGCAAGTTCTTCTCTCGTTATTATGAAACCATCTGTCTGTGGAGATATTCCACATCGACGTGACTTGATGCATTCAGCACTGTGAGTCGCTGACCTCTTCTTCCTCTGAAGGACTGGGAATGGAAAAGAGAGAGAGAGAGAGAGAGAGAGAGAGAGAGAGAGAGAGAGAGAGAGAGAGAGAGAGAGGGGAAAGGAAGGCTGATGTAACAGTCTTTCTGGCTGGAGGAAAGACACAGAGAAAATAACAAGCTTTGGGATTTTGAGGTGAGGCCAAAATCCCAGAATTCCACCTGATCCACAAATGGTTTCAATTATGGCCTGCAGAGGCAGCTGAGAGCAGCAGTATCTGGCAGATTCTACATAGAGCTACTGACAAAAACAAACTGAAGTTCATTTTTCTGCAGAGGAGAACCTGCTAATTAGAGAGGGAGACATGTTTCAGAAAAAAACTATCACTGCATATAAACAAGATGAGTCACAGCTGAGATTAAAAGTAAAACTGACACAGCCGCTAAAGCAGAAAGGAGGCAGATGCTTGTTTTTAATCAGAATCAGAATGGTGTGGTAGCATAGAAAAGCACACAGTAACTATGTAAATTATGTGCAGATGTCTCCTAACTTTTTCTATGTCATATAACATTTACAATTCAAAACTAACAATAGGAACAGTTCATAATTAATTCATTTTCCATTATTTAAGTACCCTAAACTGGCATGAATTTAACAGAATTAAACACTGAAAAAGTTTTATTTTCTACTCACAGTCATTTAAAACTGCTGCTGCAGCAACAAGTGACAATATTTCTTCAGGATGTTATGTGTGAAAACCTATGGCAAAACAAAGAGCGATGTAAATTTAATGGCAACAGAAAAAAGAGACTTTCATTACTATTCTATAGTCAAAGCCTCACATTCTCTTTTTTAACACACTTACTTATCTTGAAACAATAAAACTTTAAAGGGTTTTCAGTAGGCCACATCTGATGATCCCTGTCTGCTAACTGCTAATCAATAAATATCTTTAATGATTATACAGATGTAATTACATGGCATCTTGTAAAATAGCTCATGCCCATGTTTCTAGTCTTTGTGCTAAGCTGAGCTAACCTGCTACAGCAGGCAGCTTCATATTTAATGTACAAGAGTGGTATTACAGTAGTATGCAGACTTTGTTACCTTCAGACAGAGCTAGTCCTGCTGTTTTCCTGTTTCCAGTTGTTATGCTAAGCTAAGCTAACTGGCTAATAACTACATAATTACAGTAAGACATGAGAGTGGTATTGATATTCTCATCTGACTCTGCAACAAAGCAAATGAGCGTTATTTACAAAAATGTTAGGAAAGATGGGGATCACCACTCAATAGGATTCATCGTCTGGGAACCATGAATGTCCTTACAACTTTTGTTCCAATTTATTTTATATATTTTGATATTAGTGAACATTTTATGACAATCCATCCTACAGTAGTTAAGAAATTTCAGTCTGGACTGGAGTGGTGGACCGACTGACTGACGGTGCCATCCCTAGAGCCACAGTGCTAGCCTGGCTAAAATAGTCTCGCATTGCCAGACCTTCCTCCACAGCGCTGCAGAGGAGGGTCTGGCTAGTCCACACAGCATTCCGGGATGGGAGAAAGACGTGCTCTGGTTTATTGGCATTTCTTTAAACCAGTCACAATCTTCTTGGGCGGCTCTAAGCTCTGCACGGAACAACGGCACCTCTGCAAAATAGCCTCAGGAAGGAACTTGATGGGTGGAACATGTGTACGTTTAAAGATTGTTTTAGTCGTGCGACAGAAAACTCAGATTGGACAGATAATCTAGCTAGCTTTCTGGATTTACCCTGCAGAGATCTGAGGAGCAGTTAACCATGGTCCTCATAAATCGACCGTGGCTTAAAATGCCAGCATAAAGAAAGCGGAAGGTAACGGACATCCGGCGGAATTTCCGGCAGCACCTGAACAATCCTGGAAGTGGAACGTTGTGGATATAGACTAGGCTAAAAAGACCAAACCTAGGGATACATTTCACACTGCATGTACTGTGAGACAATGTTTTATTGAATTAATTTTACCTGCAGAATACAAGAGGGGGCGAGCAGAATGACACTACAGACCATTTTTCATTATAATCAAGCAAACCAAAGTAGAGGCCGCATCCTGGAAGCCGCCCACTTTCTGTGTGAGCTGCAGCTGCACTAGTAGAGCTGCAGGGTGTTGTGGCTGGATGTGGGCAGGTAATGGCTGATATTCTTCATATTTTCCAGCTTATCTGCAGCGTTACATCAAGCTGCGGCTGTCCGTACACACAGTGAGCCTAATGGGAGATGACCCTGTTTAATGACCACAGCTGGTGTATATCTAATAATAAGAGAGAGACATCTTCCTCACAAAAGACCTCCCGCATACCATTTTCTCAACCAGTTATAAATACTAATGAGGAAAACATTTTGAAAAGGTCAGCCCAGGAACTGGTGCTGCTTATCATTACGTCAGAGACATATTTCTGGTTATTTCACCCATTGATGTATTTCAGCAATTAGTAACTTACGCTGAACATTTACCATGACACCAGACAGCATTTGAGAATAGAGCATGTAATTCCACAAGTGCATTTTGTTTAGTATATAATGTTTAGTACACTTCACTACACCTTGGAGAGAAATGACAGAGATATACAGAGAAATCTGGATACAGCAGATAGATTGTGAGTGCTGGATAGTGGGGAAGAGGTGACAAGCTTCAAGGAAAATAGGGGAGGAAGGTGGGTGAGGGAGAGAGATGGGGCCAGGAAGAGATTAATCGAATTTGGAAAGAGCTCACACGTCCCCAATTCAGTGATTCAGAGATCTGGCTCACAGTCAGCGAGGTGGAGCCAGTGTTACAGTTAGCCAGAAGAATATGAACGTGTCCAGGAGTCTTATACGCCTCCATCCATATCTGAATTGGTAGTACAGGACTTTGGTCTTCAGGTTTTTGTAATTGCATGCACACGCTGAGGAAGGGCGCTGCCCGAAACGTCCGTTGTGTGGCAATAAAAATATTAAATTGGAGTGCTGTGCTAGTAACTTTATTTATGATAGTTCCAGACTTTCCAAGGAATTCATCTGAAGGGTGGAACAACAGTGACGCAGCAGTTTATGGTTACTGCAGTACGGCATTAACAAATAATACTCAAAGTACTTTGTGGTTGCATTTTTAAGCAGCAGAGACAAGGTTGTAGCAGTGCGATGTTTTCCTCTGAGACACAGCATCACCTAATCAGAAAGTGTTCTTCAATAATATAAAATAGGATGAAGATTAGTATGAATAGAAAACTGTGAAATAAATCAGACCATGAAAGATGCATGCTCATTTTTTAAACCCATGTGTAATTACAGATTTATGTCATAGCAAGCACAGTAAGGTTTTAATTTTCACACTCCAAAAAATGCATTAGCATATTCAGACAGACTTGACAAATGGGTCTTTTCTCTACAGATCTTCACTGGGAAACAGCAAAGAAAATGACCACGTCCACGCCGGATGTGTCACAACTCCATAAACACAGACACAACCACAGTGTAACAAGTCCAGAGAGTCAGGGAACCAAAAGGATGTAAGGTACAGCAACCATCAAACTGACACGCACACAGTATGTAACACACACACACACACACACACACACACACACACACACACACACACACACACACACACACACACACACACACACACACACATACTAACAGACAGCAGAGATGGAGCCTGAAACACAACAGTGTTTATACTATCTGACAGTCCAAAGTTTGAATAAGTCTGCACTGTGCCAAATTCCAAACTATAAACACACCTGTTGTACCTTGTTTTGGAGCTACAATGGAGTTGAATTAAACATTAAGAACAAATCCATCAATTGATTATACTTTCTGCATCTCTGTTTCTATAAATAAATCTTGCACCACTCATACAATTGGGACATTTTCTCAGTGCACAGGAAGTAGCAAACCAAAACAGAACAGTGGTGCGTGAACGCTCTGTCGACAATGCAGTTTACTGATGTATTATATTGTTATGAAGTCCTTCAGATTCAGAATTTCAGCTGTTTCTCATTGGGGTGGTGTATACGTGCAATGTTGCCTTGAGCAGCTTTAAGAGCACCACTACACAGCCATCTCATCCCCTAAGCAGTCCGGCAGACTCTCTGCGTTCAGCACGTTAAAGAGTCGAGCGGCACCGTCAGACCCCACTCCCTCCCCCTGCCCCCAGCTGTCCCGGTCATCGCTCTCATCTGTGTTTGATTCATACTCCGACCCGATCCCTGACTCCCTAAACCGCAGCAGCTCCAGGGCTCCCAGGACCTGCTCCCCCAGCAGCGAGCTTTCATCCAGGGCTCCGTCGCTGGGAGTCTCCCCTGTGTCCTGGCTCTGCTCCTGGCTGTCCGGCCCGCGGGAGGTGAAGCGGAAGCACTCTAGACGAACTCCACTGCCGCTGAGCCCAAGATGGCTGGTGTCGGTGCCTGGAGAGCAGGGCCCGGGGACGGCGGAGACACAGGCACTGTCACTAATCTGGATCTGGGATTGAGCTGCAAAGGGACCCATAGATGAAGAAGAGCTGGGGGGCTTGGCGCGGAAAGTGATTTCTAGAAGACTGTCCTGGGATCCCACTAAGGAACGAAAAAAAATATCAAAAGAAGGATGTGTAAGATGAAACAAAGCATGGAGAAAATTGGTGGTTATCACATGTAAACAGAGATAGAAGACATGAGAAGAGAGGTTTGAGCAAAACCGATGAGATTATATGGAGAGGGATGGTGTCTGTGCTGACAGGATTTGATCATTCATGACTATACAGTAGCATATTGCCACTGGCTAAAGGCAGGGAGGGGAGAGCGGAGAGCGGTACTGAATCCTCTGAGAGGGCTGCCATGGCATAATTAATTGCATGCCAGAAGTAGAAAAGGAGCCATAACGACAGGAAAGCGACACTCAAAGAAAGTGATGAAGGGAAAAGAGAGGAAGGTAGAAAAGGATGACTTTATGACATAAATTAGTAGAGAAGAAAACATTGAAATGGAAGAATAGGAAGATTTGAGGCAACCAAACAAAATAAAATATATAATGTAAATGAGAGGAAAAAAAGCTAAAACTGCAGACTTCCACTTACTAGATGTTAAGTGGCCAGCAGATTTGAGCTCCAGTTCCTGGATCTGTTTGACCAGCAGGGAAATGTGTTGCAGCAGGTCGGTGTTCTGCTGCAGCAGCCTCTGCACTCTGGCCTGGGTTTCAGTCCGCGCACACACCTCCACCGACAGCTGCTCCTGAAGTACATGGACCTGGACAGGCCGACACACACACACACACACACACACACACACACACACACACACACACACACACACACACACACACACACACACACACACACACACACACACACACACTCACTCACTCACTAAGGATGCACACACAATTCTGGTATTGATAGGCAATTCCACAGTGGCTCCTAAGTTTAGAGTGTGCTGGGTCAAAAGTTTCACTTTTAGACAACTTTAAGGAAATATTTTTGTTACTCCAGAGACCATATTAGAAGAGACAGGCTGAAACCAGCACACATCAGCACTATGAATTAACTTTATGAATCAAATCCCTGTTAATGAGATTGGCTAATGCCAGCTGCAAACTCTAAAGCTTCAAGTCTTTAAAGGCCTTAAAACCCACGGCTCATGCATATTTAATTTGATGTGAAACTTTTCAAAAGTGTATGTAGTGGTTTAAAGGAATTAAAGAGGTGAGAATTTAATAACCCGAAATGCCTTGCCACGTCCTATTTAACACACCACTGATTGAAAATGGAAATAGCGCATCGCTCTATTATGTGGTTGAACATTTTGTGTCAAGCATCACAACGTTTTCCAATAATCTTAATTAGGGTATTTTGATGTACATTTTACGGTAATACCTCAAACCAACATGCTCTAAAAATTCAGTCAGTTTCAAATTTAGTCTTGTCTACAAGTAATATGTTTTTAGCCAGGCCAATAAACAACATTGCCAGGCGGCAGCCGCTGAAAGCTCGTCTGAAAGCCCCTTTAGTCTTGTTGATCTATCTTATGTGCACATAAGATCGATTTTTTGGGCATTTTTAGGCCTTTATCGACAGGACAGCTGAAGAAATGAAAGGGGAGACAGAGGGGGAACAACACACAGCAAAGGGCCGCAGGTCGGAGTCGAACCCGAGTAAACCCCTACATATGGGCGCCTGCTCTACCAACTGAGCCATCCAGGCACCTATGTGTACATTATGTTCTATACAGATATATTTAGAACTTATGTTGTAGTCTTAATTTTTTTTATTTTGATAAAAGGCGTTTCACTTGAATAAATTCATTAAACTGTAAACAATATATGGACCAAAGCTGCCATTAGGAGTTTCATCAGGAACAAAAAAAAAGAAAGAAATATATGTCATAGGTGTGGTTCCACAGGAAACAAGAATTGCCATCAGTACCTGCTCTGAAGCTGCCAGTGCTTGCTGTTCCTGCTGCTGCAGTTGTTTCTGGAGGAGCTGGACCTGGTGCTCTGTAGAGCAGGGAGCCTCTTTTGCCGACTGACCCGACACAGAGGCTCCAAGGATTGGGGAGCCCAGCAGGAGAGATGGGTCATCAGACACCTACAACAGAGATGGCAGTAAATTGGGCTCTACTACTTCTAACTGCATTAATAAGTTAATGAAAAGTACCTTTGATGTTTTCATTCCTTGGAATGCTCAGTCTTTTTTGCTGGAGTGATCACAGCCACCATAAACACATAGAAACATAAGCACCACCCGCAGAAATTCAACTCATTGTGAGAAATACAAGGAAAAAGACATCACAGTCCCAGACTTGATTGCTACGTCATCCTTGAACCGTGCAATGGAAAACCTCATGCATATTACCACTTTAAATAAAGTTAACAAAATATAATACATCACAGCGAGAGCTGTGGATGGGCTGTAAAGGAGATGGGGGGAAAAAGTTAAGTATAGGGTAGGAAAACCAATAATCCTAAATAATGGAGTAACAGTGGAAAGTAAAACATCATATGAAAGTGTGTGAGTAGTAACACATCTAAAGAAGTGGTTTAAAAACTGACAGTCTCTCTCTGCCAGTATGAGCTCCTTGGGGAGAGACAGAAAAGATACGCTGCACCGGCAGCAGCACGACTGTTGCCTTTCATTCAGATAGAAAAAATCCACAGATGGACCACCACTATATATCATCATTGCTGCTTGATGTTCAAGGCCTCCCGAGGACATTTTGTGATGCCTAGTTCCACCATTTAATGCAACTTCAGTTCCTGATTTGATTTTAAACATCTTCCAAAAATAACCTGCAACAGCACATAGATTTCCACTTGAATAACAGGTGGACTGTGAGGTGTGTGTATAAAGAAGAGCTTGGTCTTTGATTTTGAGGGGCTGACACCCAGGGGTGGAAGGAACAGATTGCATTTACTCTCATTACTTTAACAAAGCTGTTTGGTTTTTGGGTAGGCTGCTTGTACTTTTAAATACTATATTACTAGTAACTAGTAGACTTCGCGGTGCAAGACAATACAAGACTCGCATTCAGACAGGTGAGTACAACAAACGCGGCGTGTGATAGTTCTAACTCTAATAGTTTCAACGGTGCTAGGGAATGGAGCGTGTGTGTGTGTTTATGCATCTGTGTTGTTGTCTTAGTGATGTTTTATTCTACTGTAGATTCTATGAGAAGTGTCAGGCTATTCAATTTAAAAAGCCTAGTATTGTTTTTTGCACCGACTCTTGACATTACTGATATTTCAGACCTTTGAATCATTTTTCTGCTGTAAGTATCAGTTAAAAATGTAAACCCACAACACGACGGGGGCATTGGAAACAAGCTGTAAACACAAATGAGGTTTTCGAATTAAGCTTTTAATGTCTGTCCTCATATTTTATGACGTCATCACCCTAAAAAAGAACATTTTTTATTAAATCAACGTTATGAATAAAGCTTCAAATCTTAAAACTATTTGGTACAGCCATGCTAATATTTACCCACTGTACTTTTTATTACTCCTTTTAGCTCTGTTTTTGTCTCTACTCCCAATAAAAAACATATGGCTCTTTAGCTGCATAATTCTCCACTATGTTCACCAGCTAGTCACTACCTTTGTCTGTCTGCTGTTTGGTGCTGAGCAGGCACCGTAGAGTCATTCCCCCCCCCCCCTCTGAAAACAGCTGTCTACCAAAAACGAAGCTATGAGAGCAGTGAGCGTGAACCAAAACAGCAAAAATGGGGTCCATAAAACCAAAACAATGAGCTGAAAGATGCTAAACCGCTTCATAAGGCTAAGGGGAACTGCAGAGGGTCTATGGGTGTGTCATAATGAGCGACTCCTTTCACATACAGGTCGTCATTTGAGCCATTGCTAACACAAAGATATTGATTATAGCTTTAAATTGAGTTCTAATGTTCTAATGGAACACAAGCATGACAAATCAGTTATACTGTAGATTTTACTTTAATCATGTCAAAGACATTTCTGGTCTAAAATAGCATTTAATCTAGTTGTGGAGATAGTGTTTTAATGGGGATTGAATCAGCGGAATCTATAAATAAACCTACAGATTGAACCGATGGGCAGCTGTCCATACAGGAATTATGACTCACACCATTATGTTAGAGTGCTGCTGTGAGAAGAGCAACCATGAAGAAAATGACTTATCTGTGTTATATCTGAGATGGGAAATCAATATGGTAGACTGTCCTGTCAATAATGCTCGACTGTGAAGGACACTTGACCGTCAGATGAGATTACACACAGGAGAGGGGAAAACTGCATGTAAGATCTGGACATATGAAATACTGCTGTTTGATTGTGGCAAAGTTGTATCAAATAATGAAATAATAAAGCTAATTTTCTTGTTTTCAGGTAACCATGTTATTAGATGTAATATCCATTTAATTCAAACCAATTAGCTCCTCGCCAACACAACACTATTAAGCTGACAGTGCCACAGAGACTTGGTTGGAAAATGAGCTGACAAATATCAGAGAGCATAGCCGCTTGTTCGACATCTCAGGATTCAGAGCGACGCCAGAAAGCCTTGCTATGTTTTCATTAATAAACCATATGATCACATCAATATTGATGTGGCGCATTTCTTCACAAATAAGCCTTAAAGATGCCGTTGCCCACTGTATATGCTTGTTTTCTGATCGTCATACAGCTCGTTATGAGGCCAAACTTTCCCCATGACCCTCTCTGTGAGCTGCGCCTCCCAGAAGGATTTATGTAAATGCAACAGGGAAAAAGAGATTGATCTAATAAGTTGTTTGTGTCGTGTCTGTGTGGAAGAGGGAAAGCATTTCAGTAGCAGGACTAATGGGCGTTAAAAGTTACTTAAGGAATTTAATTTTAGCAGAGCTGAAACAGTTAGTCAATGAATCGATGAGATGATTGACAGAAATGTAATCGATAAGTCATTTAAGGGAGACTCCAGGGATTCATCAGATATCCTGACTTTTAGTGCCTAGTATGGGTCAAACTCTGAAAAAAAATTCTGGATCCTACATTTCCCATGATGCAACTTGAAAGCATCTTTCATTAGACCCTCTCTGCTACCCTGATGACATCACTATGTTGCATCAGGGTTATTTTCTCAAACTTTGGAGCTCTCCTTCCAGAGCCACAGAAGGCATTACACAATTATTATTACTGTATACAACTGTTTGTCTGACTAGTACTCCTCATGATGAGTAAATTAAACATGATGTGTAAAATTGGTGGAATGCTATTTAAGTCATTTTAAACACAAATATGAATATTTGCTGTTTTATTAGTCTTATATGGAAGTAAATAGAAGATGTTTGGCTTTTGGGACTGTTGGTCGCACAAACAAGTGATTTGAAAAAGTTATGTTGAGTTTTGGGAAATTGCGAGGAGCATTTTTCACTATCTTCCTCCACTTTCTAGACTAAATGATCAACTGATTAATTAAGAAAATGAATGGCAGATTGATAATGATAATTGGTAATTAAAATGTGTTAGTTGCAGCACTATATTTTAGCTGAGTGGAAACATTGCAGGGTTGTCTTCATCTCTGCAATGTACAAAAATCCCTGTGTTTCTAACAGAGTGAGAAAATAGCAGGGCTTTGTGTAATCGACACCAAAATGATCAAGGACTTCTGTACTCTACCTTGTCATTGTTACCGAGGGCCTCGTCCTTTTTACTCTTCTCCAGGTCTGATGAGGAGACACACTCAATGCTCTCCTCTGTAGTGGCTTCAAGCTCGGTCTCCTCTGACAATGCAAACCTCTTCTTTGCTGCAGAGGGAGCAGATACATATAAAGGGGTGGGGGGACTTGCATGCAATTTTTACTTTGAGCTTTATAGTTTGCAACCTATCTAGAGGCAGTGACAGCAGCAGCAGCAGGCGAAGAGCTGGCAGAAGCCCACACACAAGCAAGGTCTTTGACCAATGGCTTGCCCGACTTACCAAAACTCATCTGCAGCTGCAGCAGGGCAAGTGGCTGAAAAAAAATTGGCAGTGGTGGATAATGACATCTTTTCTCAAAGAGATGTGCTTGTTTCTGCAGGCGCTCAGGTGTTTTGTTTGTGAGAGAAAAAAAGCAAGAGGGAGAGAAGAGAAGGCCTGGGAGTTTATGTGTTGTTGTGTGAGGAAAAGAAAGAAAATTGAGTTTGTGTGTGAGACAGAAGGAGAATGGGATGGAGAGAGACAAAGACAGGAGGGAGAAGAAGAAGGGATTTGTGGATGCACTTTTGTGTGTGTTTGTGTGTAGGTGTGAGTCACCTGGCACTGCCTCTGATTCCTCTGCCTTCCCCTCCTCATCCTCCTGATCATCGCTTTTCTGCTGCAGGGTCAGCTGGTGACACACATCGAACGCCTGACCCACTGTCCGCACGATCCTCATGGCCTGAGACTGCAAAGGAGGACACAGAAAAAAAGTGTGTGTTGGGGTGTTGAGAGCAGGGGCACAGTACGGGAGGGTGCATAAATGAAGGGGCACAGTAGGGGCGAAAATGAAATGCCAGAAGAGTTGCGCAGGAAGAAAAGTGAATGGATGAGCGTGTGTGTGCACATGCAAAGAGAAAGAAAGTGAAAAATAGTAGCAGGAAGAAAATGGGGAATAGGGAGACAGAATGGGAGGTTAAAGATGAAGACAGAGGGAAACAGGAGGAGAGAAAGAGACCAAATTAAAGTCGAAGATATCACGAGCACAAAGAATCAGCTACTTGTCCTTGTTTATCTGCTCTGCATACATTCTGCTGTCATAGTGATGGATTGTTCTATTTCAGAGTCACATAACTTTTAATGCAGAGCGAGTGAAGATAAAGTTTGTTGTTATCGCAGGAGGCTCAGGTGTGTCATCATCATCAGGTCAACAATCAGAGACAGTACCTTTACTTTAAATTACACATTACACAACATACACATTTTCCCACCAAAATGAGAGAAAGCAGCAAAAAAAGAAAGCAGTTCAATCAAGTGAAATTGCAAAATAACACAGGGATGAAATTGATTTATGAAATTACATTTTGCTCCATCAATTCAAAATTGAATTTTTTTTTGAAATTGTCAAGTTAAACAAACAGCCCTCCCAAGGCCAAACACAAAAGGCTCTGTTGGTACTCTGAGCTGACATCTAAGCCCTGCTGGGCAGCAACATGCCGTGATGAAAATAACTCAAATCTCCTTTTATCAGCTGGTCCATCTCCTCCTACTCAGCACACATGCTTGGTCTGCAGCACCCAGATAAGGCTCTGCGGCCCTGGGGAGGTAGTCAGGCACCACTTTTTGCCTATCCCTAACATTATGGTGGGTGTTCAGTCGGCAGTGGTGAAAATGTCTTTAAGCAGCTGAGTAAAAAAGCCTGTCTTCTTTTCTTTATCCTCACCAGGATGATTAGTATTCAGCTTCACTAAGTCACTGTCAGTCTGGTATCCATGGTGAAGGGATGGGAATCAACCTGACTGATGCTCTGTCTTTGTCATGGAGGGAAAGAATGTATCTGCTTGATATGCTGATATGTGGAGATTCATAAGCATTTTAGCACAATTCTCAGAATAATTGGCCATATGTGAGGTCCAACAGGACAATACATCATGAGACAATGGGCATAATATCATCATTAGAAGCTATGTGCAGAGCATGCAGGGGAAAACAAAATGCAATTATTGACTTGCTGTGGTTCCTGAAAGGATGCATCTGGAGATTTTTTGTAATTTTCAACAAATCCATGATAATACCAAAACCAACAATGTGTTTGTCCATCTCTCAATACTAAGTTTGCAACCTCCCCCCACCTGTTCTGTTGCTCTCAGTACAAAAGAACTTTCATTCTTACTGAAGACGTACATTGTTACAGGAATAGTTTGACATTTTGGGAAACATGCTTATGATTTCTTGGCGTGAGTTAGATGATGAGATTGATACCACTCTCGTGTCTGTTTGGTTAATAAAGCTACCGCCAGCAGCCAGTTAGCTTAGCTTAGCACAAAGAAAAACAAACAGTGGTAAACAGCTAGCCTGTCCAAAAGGTGCACATCTAAAGCTCACTTATTATATTTTAAAGGTTACCATTTTGTAAAAAGTGAGATTTCCATTTTCTTTTTTTATTATAAAGCAGGTCGACATGCTATATAAAATGTTCAATCCACAGAGAAATGCACACAGCCTGTATTCAGAAACTGTGCCTTCAACTGAGCCATCAGGATTTCTGTACAGTTGTGATGTCACAACTTTACTATATATAGGTATAAAGTGCTGCTACAGTGTCGTTACAGTCATTCCCCGGCTGCAATGATGGTGCAGAGAGAGCAGATGCAGAAGACCTAAAAAAAAGGCTGACCAATCAGAGCAGACAGGGCTTTTTCGAGGTTCATACTCAAAAGTATGATCCTGAGAATTAGCATAATATGGGACCTTTAAGTATAATTTCATAAAATAGCTGTGCACAGAGGAAAAAGATACATCATTTGGTATTTTCATTGGATTTGTTGATGATAAGAAAAATATGTAATATCACCAGACTTGTCTGTTAAGCATTTTCAGTTTAGCGGGAATCAAACCTACTTTCCTCTTCGACTTGAACACATTGCAGCGGAAAATGTTGCTCTGGCCATCTCTCGCTATATAACTGAAGATCTTCAAGTCTTGGGCATCATGTGAGACATAGAAAATCCTGTTAAAAGGAAGACAAACGTCAATATTTCATTGAGTTGGTTACAAGCTGACTGGTTATTTGGCTTTGATTTAATACCATCAGGAGGGCCTACCTGTAGATGGGATCCTGCGTCACCAAGATCGTATTCTCATCCCATGACCACCCTTTTCTCTGTTACAACACAAAAACACATGGGTTGACAAGTGACAGAGGTGAAAAGACAAAAAGATATAATTCAAATAAAGTCACATTTTACAAGACTGACCTTCCTCCTTTTGAGCAAAATCACTTTGACAAAATCAGTGGATATAACAATGTTGACCTTCTTTTTCTTTATATTCTTCAGTTTGAATTCATACTGTGAAGGAAAATGATATTTAAATCAACATTCAAGGTTGGCAAAAAAAAAGTAATCCAAAAGTGAACTCAAACCAAATAGATTATTATGAGGTGTGACTAGAATTCAATATCACATGGACCTGCTGAGATGGAGCTCTTTACACAAGATAAATGATATATTGGAACAGAGGTAAGGAATCATGCAGACAGGAGGATATTTCTGAATTTTTTACAATCTTCTTCTTAGGGGAAATGTGAGGTTGAGTAAACACTGTCAGTTTCTATTCCTAGGAGCTGTTTAAGCTTTCAAAGGCAGACTTCCCAGAGGGAGGCCGACATTTGTGGGACACTTTCATCCCTCTCCGTGATTACTGCTTGATGCTGTACTCTCTGCCTCCACTGCAGGCTCCGTATAACAGGGCCCAGAGATCTAAGAACAACCAGTATTTATCTGAAATAACGCGCCTTGCTTTGAAACAACAACAACAACAACGTCCAACATCAGATGATTAATTGATCAAATGAAGATTATTTTCATCAGGATTGGAACTGTCTTCTCATTCTTATATTGACTTTTCATATCAAAAAAGAAATCTCACAGGATAATTATTACAAACATAGCAAGTCATATGGTGATTTGAGCCCTGTTGAATCTGGAGCACTATAAGCTTGTCTGAGCTGTGTCATACCCAGGAGAAAAGTGCCTTATTAGAAGATTCAATGGGCGCTTATTCCTGGTCATACACTCTTATCTAGTTCATCTGTCTTATTGTTGTGTGGGAGGTTTCCTCCATTGTAGATGCTCAGGTGAAGGACACAACTCCCACAATGTGTGCAGCCTCATGTAAACTGGGACAAAAGGACCATCTATCTCCAAACACACTGCTGTCGGAGGGCGATGAAGTGCAACACAGGAGGTGTTCGTGCTAAATTTTCATGCATATCACTCAGCTACCACTCCCAAGCACAACCAATGCTCTACAGGTTGTGTACACTCACCTCTCATCTTATCTTTAAGCCACTGCGAGTGTTTTAAGGACAAGTCAGCTTTTGAATATTCAGAGTCCGTCCCCCGCAGGAGCAGAGACTGTTAATTACTGAGCCATTACAGCGCTCACAAAGAGTACAGACTCTTTTACCGACTTGCTTTTATGCTATCAACCTTAATCTCGCCCACGTTTAATATCATACTGTTGTATTGTATTCATATTTACATACTATTTGTCTCTTAATGCATTTTCTTTTGTTCTATTTTTTCATCTCCTTCCATTTATTATATTTGCATTGAAGGCTTGCAAAAAAGCATTTTGCAAACTCTGCTTTTAGATAAGAGCTACATAACATAAAATACATTTTAATAAAATTGATTTGTTTAAGGACAGATAAAAAAGGTACATTACAGAGATTTGGCCAGCAAGGGTTTTAGCAGCCATACCTTGTACATTGTGTGTGTATATTGTTTTCATCTGATCTGCTATATCAAAAGCTCTTTTATAATGCATTATGAGAAAAACTGTAAAAATCCCAAATCATTGAGATCCGTGAATGATATGTTAAGGGAGGAAACTCAAACATACAGCATCACTAAATTTCTGCCAGTACAATCAAATGGCCATTATACTGCACTGTACATGAGGGATCAGGATTAAGTGCGTCTGGATGTCACTGAGGATGTGACTGACCTCTGGTTGACTCAATAACTTGGTTGTTAGATTAGATCCAACAGCTGACAAGCAGCTAAATCCTCTCTGTAACACTGCAGTGCTGTGTGTAATGACAAGGCATCGTCTGTGTTTCCGGTGGCCTTGTTTGTTCTAAAGGGTGGCTCGAGAGATGTTGGTTTCATTTATAAACCTGCACCCCGTATCTCTCCTCAGCCATAAAATCGGTGCTGCCCTACGAATCCTGCCGTGATTTACACTGCTTCTGACAGGCCACTGAATCTGCCGAGTGTGTAGTTTTACGCAGACTAGTGATTTATGTGTAAGAAGGATGATGAGGAGAGTAAAGATCCTCTGAGCACCGTGCACAAGGTGAGACATAAAACACAGGAGAGAGAGAGAGTTAATGTGCATGCACCAGCATCAATTCCAGGGTCATTGTTAATATGTTTAGACTGCTGTCACAAGGGTCAAGTTCAGCGGTCTGGTTCAGTGACGTCACATATTTAAGTTTCTTACTCGGATTCTTCTCATAGCAGCGACTATCTCCATCCGGCTGCCGGGGCGACCCACCTCCAAACTGCCAATGTACTGCAAAATGTCAGAAAAAGGTTTAAAGATTGACAGTTTAAGGGAATGAATACCACTGACTACCTGGGGATAAGCCTGGGCTGGCAGATTGTTGATTACCATTATAGTTTTGACAGCTTTTCATACATTTTTGGAAATATTCCTCCTCTATGAATACATCATTACATGTTAGAGCTGCAACGATTAGTCGATCAGTAGAGCCACAAGAAAATGTATTCACTTTTTTGATCAGTTGCCAGTTTTCCATCAAAAGTATCAAATATTTGATGGTTCCAGCCTCTCAAAATTAAGAAATTGTCTGCTTTCCCTTGTCTTGCATCATGGTAAATTGAATATTTTGGGTTTTGGACTGTTGAAAACAAAACATTTGATGCGATCACTTTGGTCTAGAGGAAATAGTGATGGGAATTTATCACAGTTTTCTGATGTTTTATAGACCAAACAATTACTTGATTAATCAGTAATGAAATTGCCATGAGTTAGTTGCAGCCCTATAAAACTCAGACTGATTTTGTTGGGTGCCAGAAACCAAAGACAGAAATGTAAAAAGGCTCTTATTGTTCTGCACTCATCAAAATTGTCAACAATATATAACCGCAATGATGTCAGCATTCATCAAGTCATCAGTTAAAGCAACACTTCTCCATGCATGTAAGGTAAAAAATGATAAAATCACAAACATTTCAAAGTGATGCAAAGTGGACAAAAATCTAAAATGTTATATTGCCAATAGACACCATCAACATCACATAAACCCATGGATGAAAATGTATGCTTGTTGTTACAGTAGCAGTGACATCAATAGCCCTCATTTCATTGTTTGACACATACAGTGATGATGACCACATGCTCTCATTCCTGCCACCCAGAAAGTATCTGTTGCAGAAGGTCCTTACCTTTGCCTCAAAGCAGACCCCATGCTTAAACACCTCGTCGTTGTGCATGGGGAGCCTCAAATCGTGCGCGTCATCCACTAAATTGTACTTGGTTACCCCTGGCATCGCTTTAATGATTGCTGACTTGCTCCCGACTCCCGTTTTACGACAGCGCTAGTGTACCTGCAGATATGCGCATCTCCTCCGGCGCTGCTCCCTCCGCACTCTCTCCGTCACTCCGGAGGTCATCCGGGTTGAGGCGCACCGGTCGCGACGGATTGGTCGATTGATGGATTCAATTAACGCGCTGATCGGTGATCGGTGTGTGCACTTACTGACCCCCTCACTCTGGTCTGAGACACGACGAAGAAACAGTACACACTGCGGCCACCGCCGGGGTCCCCAATGACGCACAAATCTCACCACATGACTGTTATTTCCTCGAAGCTCCGCGGCATCAATCTGCACTAATTCATCACAGTGAGAGATCAATATTCAGAAGCAGTGGGCGCTTATTAGCCATGACACTGGCTGTAAGCTCTAACAGATGAAGACAGACTCCGCTTGTAAAGACTCTATCAGCAGATACAGCTGGTGTTTGGTTGTGTGACATCTAGTGGCATCACAGGGAACAAACAATCTCCCAAATCACTGACTCCCAGTGGTTTCCAGGAGCCCCCAGAGGACCTTGAAGGGCTCCTGGTTCCCTCTTACAATACGAGGATTATTGTAGCCATTTATTTAAGTGCAATTTACCATAGGTAGACATAAAATGTTTCTCAGACAAAACAATGAATGAAACGGGCATAATTGCTCCTGTAATTAGCTGACACATGCTTTATAACCTGGTGAAGCACATGAAGGCACACTCTGAGGTGTTAGTGGATTATTATTTCCTGGTTGCCACATGCAGTCTTCTTCTATAGATCCATTTGTGTGGAATTATCAAGAAGCAGAGCGGAAACCTCTTCCAGGTCATATTATATTAAAAGCTGCCCAAAGGTAACTTTGCAATTTAGATAAAGATACAATATAGTTTGCTGAAGGGGCATGTTTGGGGGACAGATGAATTTTAATCCCTGCTTTTTTTTAATACCTTTTATACCTGCATTTTCACTTGCTCTGCACTTTTAAGTGCAGAGACAGATTTGTTGAAGCATACTGTATTTTACTGTCATGTTTACTTGGCTTTTGTCACAAGAAAAATGCAGCTCTTTTTCTTTTGGATTTCTTTGTCCGTGTCATTTTAACGGCTTAACTGACATCAGATTTTGATTAGCCTATATATATTATATAATAAGGTTTTGGTGACATGGGGGCAGCGGGAACGGTAATTAAACACAACACTGACATATTATCACATTTTAAAGCAGATATAGGCCTTATTGATATGTTTCTAATAAATGTATCAAAAGGCAATATAAACAATGTGACAATGTGAACGGAGTCACTTGTAGGGATGAACCTACAGAGAAATATCACCATAATCTGCAGCTCCCTTCGGCTTTGGACAACCGCAGCAGGCAGCTGTTTTCAGTGACACTGACAGTGGGTTTTAGGTCTTTTTTTTTAGGTCAGTGGGCCACTGTACACTATCTGCTCTTCACTAAACAGCAGGCAGACACAGGTAGCGACTAGCTGGTGAATATAGTGGAGCATTTACCAGCCAAAGAGCCACATAGTTCCCTCAGGAGTTTCTGCTGACCCCCAGTGGCCAAAAAAAGGAAAGAAAAAAAATTGGTTATTGCAGGTTTAATGTTATGATGAACTTGTACGCAAACAGTTGCCTATTCACACATCCAGCAGAGATGGAGCAACATTGGCATATGTTTGAAATCGTGTTTGTTTCCACCTGATGAATGTAAGTCCAATACCCAGTCTCCTTGCAGCTCTGTTTGGCTCTCTGTCAAATCCTGAGGGGAATATCTGGGTCTTTAGCTGCAAAATGTTCCAATATGTTCACTTTTACCAGCTAGTTGCTAACTTTGTTTGTCTGCGGTTTGGTGCTGAGCAGGTAGTGTAGGCCACAGTAAGGTGTTTTTGTTGGTGAAAACAGCTGACTGCTGTGGCTAGAAAAGAAGCCGATGAGAGCAGTGAGACTGGACCAAACGGTGAATTGAAAGATACTAAGACGCACTGTACTGAGGAGAACTGCAGAGTTGGGTACTTATTACCTGTGGGTTTGTCACTGTGAGCGACACTTTTTACATATAGTCATTTGATCCATTGTTGGTATGATGATTTTATTATAGCAGTCTTTCACATTGACCACTATTTTCTTCAATAATCACATACCCTTGGCATTTTACTTTAGGCCCCCTGTTGAGGTACAGGGCAATATGAGTATTTCAGCCACAGACAGAAGGTAAGTTTTCCCCCTTCAAATCTGAAGTGAAACCTACACCTTTGTTTTCCTCTCACCTGTCAATATAACACGTTGTTCTGTTTTTTGATCAAACTTCATTCATGCCATCTGTCCAGCAGGTGGCAACAGAGTTCTTTGCATTTTACAGGAGATAATGCACATAACAGCAAAAGACCAAGCAGAAGAGACAAAGTCAAATATCCACTTTTATATATGCAGTGTGCTATTTTTTTATTCTCCATGTCCTTTATCGTTTTGTACAGCTTGTCTTTCGTTGACCTGTGTCAGGAACCACTCAGTCTGATTGTTGCACTCTCCGCCTCAGTGTAAAGCACAGAGAGACGCCATTAAGGTCCAAATGAACAAAGTGCTCTGTCACTTCACAAAATCACCCCCATCACTTTTTATATTCACTGTTTTCTTAGGACAAAATGTACTCTGAGTTCATACTTGGAACTGAACAGAAATACAGTGTTCAGTGCTTTAGAACTTTTTCTGGAAATGGTCCATAGGCGGAATTTACGAGGGTCATCAAAACTGGCCAGTGCAACCCCTTCAAATATCTTATTATAATTTCCTTTACATAAATAAAGACATTTACACCATAACTTGATGATGAAACGGCACAAATAGTTGCAAAAAAAATCACCAGAATGCAGGAAATGTGTTTGAAGAAAGTGTTTGATATGCTCAAAATTTCAATTTTGTGCAAAGTAGAGATCTCCACCCTCGGACGTTAAACCCAAAGTTACTCCCTTGAAATAGTCTAATTTCAAGCAGTTGTCTTCTTGCTCGGTTCATCCAGTTCCTGCAGCCTGAATCACGTGGCATCTTGGTTATGTCATGGCTGGTGACATGGTGGTCACGTGTTGACACTTTACTGGTTTCATTGGGATGCAGCACTTCTACAGACAATAGTCAAAGCTTCTTGTGTCCAAATGAGTTTTATTACAAGATCAGTAAGAATGGATGCCTGTGATTCAGCTGCTGCAGTTACTTTAACACTCAGCATCAGGTAAATCACTCATCTGATGTTTAGTTAGTTGTGAGTGAGCATGCAATGAGAGCTTCAGGGCAACTTCTTATCTCTCTCACCGCTTCCCACTTGCCACGTGAGGAAGGAGCTGTGTTTTTTATTTTTTTTTTTATTTTTTTTTATCTTTGATGCTGTGTGTTTGTACAGTAGTAACAGTAGAGTTGATTCATGCTGTGAACACCATTTTCTGTCCTTTACTGCACTGCCAGACTGGCCCCATTCAAATAAATAAGAGGGCTGTGTTTTTTCACGCAGGGCTACTGTCGGTCTGAACGCTGCTAGTCTCGCATTGCCAGACCTTCCTCAGCAGCGCTGCGGAGGAGGCTCTGGCTAGTCCACACAGCATTCCGGGATGGGAAAAAAACATGCTCTGGTTTATTGGCATTTCTTTAAACCAATCACAATCGTCTTGGGCGGTGCTAAGAGCCGGACAGAGCCAAAGTGCCGCTGCAAAATAGCCTCAGGAAGGAACTTGTTTTGGTGGAACATGTGTACGTTCAAAGGTTGTTTTAGTCGTGCAACAGAAAACTCAGATTGGACAGATAGTCTAGCTAGCTGTCTGGATTTACCCTGCAGAGATCTGAGGAGCAGTTAACCATAGTCCTCATACATCTACCGGAGATTAAAATTACACCACAAAGAAAGGAAGTGGAAGGACGTGGATATAGACTGTAACACTGCCAACTGAGGCACAGTGGTGCTTTGAGTTAAATGCTAATGTCACATTAAAGCAAGCAGGAGTCATGTGTTGTTTTGACATCTACAAACGAAACGTGACTGAGCGCAGACCGACACAAGATCAGCTACTTAAGATCAGCTGCTTTTAGGCATTCATTGCTCTTCTTAAGTCAATAAACACACAGCCTGCTGTGTTTGTACAAAGCTGACCTTCCCACAATTTCAATCTCAATCTCAATTATCTTGTGAAAGCCACACAGTTATCGCGTCACACACGTGTCATGTGGATGTGGTTGACCGACCTTTGTGTTTCACATAGAAAATAGACTCAAAGGATTGTTACAGTATATGCATCACTTAACCTCATAACTGCCAGTTGAGTTTATGAAAAGCTGCTGCTTATTCATCTTTATGAACGTCTCATTTGGCTCATCACTTCTCTTCCCAGAATTCTTCACAATGAACTTTGACCATAAAAACATCCTTAAATGTGTCTGCTGGATTGGGACAGAATTAATCTTTTGTAAAAAACAAACAAACAAGTGATCAGTGTCTAGGAAGTTTGGTGACGGGAAGTGGGTGGGAGGCAACAAGGGAGATATTTTCCATTATAAACTGAAAACTGTACTTTCGCCTGCTGGTCATGACATTTCTAATGCTGTGTTCACACTACGAGTGACAACCAACAGGCTACATGTAATTTGCAGTAGAAGCCAGACATAAAGTTACAAACTGATGTCTTTTTTCTGCGCTCAAAGGACGCAGTGAAGTGTCAACCAACGTTTTTAAACGCATAGATCTGGAACTGTGTTAGCTGGGACGGTATTCCAGCTTTCTAAGTATTGTGGTGCACACAGGGATGCAATAGGGCAGTCTAATATGAAATGATACGAGGGGTTAAGCAACACTTCAACGGTGACTCTGCGACAATGTAGCTGGCCACGCTTGCTCGTTTTGTAGCTTTTGACGCTCGAAGTGTGAGCATAGAATCAGGCTTCCCTCCACAAGCTGACAGACATAGCTTTAGTACTTTCTTGACTGTGTGCAGTCACTTCCTGGAGTCTTTGCTAGGTGCTGGCTTTTGTATGGATCAAACAAGTCAGATAAAATGTGTTAATTAATGAGCTTTAGAGGCGCTGGAAGGTGGATTTTGTTAGCTTTGGATGGGGCCAGGCTAGCAGTTTCCCGCTGTTTCTGGTCTTCATGCTAAGCTAAGTGTCTCCTGGCTGTAGCCTCAGGTTTAGTGTACACACAGGAGAATGATATTTTTCTTCTTCTCTAACTCTTGGCAACAAATGCCAAAAAATCGAACTTCCCCTTTAATGAACTTGTTGGCCTCAGTTTGCACATATTTACTTTGTGGCCGTTCTGAACTCTTTAGACCTTTAAGTTCCCACTTAAATAATCTGTTTAGGATCCTAATGTTATTAGCTGTTTCACTCAATTAGTGTTTGATGAATGGGGTTGTCCAACATAATAAAATAAAAAAAATAGTAAACAAAACAGACAGATACATGATGAGAAGTGCTTTTGTGCATTAAACTGTCATATTTGTGTAAGATTTACTCACTTTACAGCATGCATGTTAATGTGGGAAAGGGGTCAGTCCAAAGGTTTGTGATTTTGTGTCTTGAAACGAGTTGTTAGCAGAGAAGCAGACAATTGGCTAATTCTTGAAAAGGTGAAGCTTAGACATAGTCATGAGGAGGTTTCCTGAAAACTCCAGCAGCAGAATGTTCTCAAATAAATTAGAAAGAAGCAGCATTTGACAGGATCACAGTAAACACAGAGGGCGTTTCTATGGGACACGCACTCACAAAGACAGCTTAACTCATACTTAGTATACTTTCTGTGTGTTTTGTTTTATTTATTTATATCAGCGAGGGAAACACCCTGCAAAGGCCTTAACATACAGACAACCAAACTAAATACTCCTACATTCATACCATAGGGTTTCCATTGCATCTGATTTGCATGTCTTTGAACTGCAGGAGGAAACCAGAGGGCACCAACACAGGAACTCCACTGAGAAAAGTCAAACTACATCTATTCAGGCTCTACATTATTTTTCCTGGAAAAAAATTTAAACTAATAGCAAACATATGGGATGTTGCCTCACTGAGGTGAGTCATCATTATTTGCTGTACATGGCTCGACGCCATGCTGTTTTCATATGGTATCATGTAATGAAATAATGCACACCAGATGTTGTTCTAGTCTCATATCTCAGGCCAGTGTTTTAATATATATCACCAAGAATCAGATCAAGTGTTTAAGAGGCTATTTTTAAGTGGAAACAGAGGAGTTTATTTATGGTAGCAGCCTATTTTTCTATTTTGTATTCCACATTAAACGAAAATGAATTTACATTCTTGTATTATAATTGAGTATTTTAGAGTGCACATTTGGATGGGACCACTCAGCTGTGGTGGGTTTGTTCCCTTGGTAACCCGGTAACCATGACTGCAGCTCTTTGTTTTTACACCACTCTCCCAAGTTCAAGCACCGTTGGCGATGCTATTAATCACCACTCACACCGCAAATATGTATTTAAAAGAGGACGCTGACTCATTTCTACCAGTGGAGTAGGTCCCTAGATCCACCGTTTAACAGCTCCACCTCTTTTGTGCCACATTATGTTTCCACCTTCCTGACATTTAAAGCTGTCCACTTAAACTGATCCATTCTTTAGAAACCCTCATGTATACAACATGAGGTTCAGCCTCTCCCATGCCAGCTCATCTAGGTGTGGGACGTGTCGGTTTTTACAGTATGGACTGTTAAACTTAATGATCCTGAATGGTTACCAAAGGTGTATTTCAATAAAACTTAATCTTCTTGATGTAAACACATTGTTGTTATAACTGGCTAGCCAGCATGGAATAACAATTTTAAACCTGAAAATGGAGATTATACCTCTGTTTTCAACCAAATAAAAAAATTTGTGACAGTAAAAGTCAGTGTGTCAGTCATTTTGCCATTGTAGGTGATGAGATCTTATTTGAGAGTCTTGCTTTTCTTCTTGGATTTATTCAGATATTCTTTATATTTTCAATATTTGTATAATGAGTTGGATGGAGGCTTTGTTTAAAGGTGAGAAGCAACACTACAGCATTGTATCTGTATTCTCTTTTAGTATTTTTGGGGGGCATTTTGACCTTTATTTTGATAATAGATATTGAAGAGATGACAGGAAATGAAAAGAGCAATGATATGCATCAAAGGTCCCTTGCTGGACTCGAGCCAGGGATTTACGTTTATGCAAGGGGTAGGAAAGATATATTTACTCAGTTTTGAGTTTTGTGAAGATTAAGGAAATAATGCAGCCTTACAGCATCATAGAATTGTATTTCGTGAGAATTTAGAATAAAACATTCAAATAGACCCGCATGTTTGTTATGTTATGTTACTGATACATTTTAATCATCATCAGCTTCCATTATAACACTAAGTTCTTTGTGTTAGGAGTTGTCAAAAGGCTCCAGTGGCTCCTCCGTTTTATAGTTTGGCTTGGCAGATGGTTTCGTGTTCTTTTTCCAGAGGAAACTTTAAGAGATTTACTGTAAATTGACAGCGGAAAGCACTGACGACAACTAGTGTCGTCAAAGTTTGTGTGACTAATGGAGTACAGTAGTGGACACATTTAGTTACAGCATAGAGTACTTGAAATTGGTTTAGTCACTCAGGTCTCCCACTCTATTATCCATACATTCATTTAATCAGTTTAGTATAATGCATGTAGGACACAATTACCTTTATGGGACTGTTTTGTCAATAATGAACATATAAATATCAAGTAAAGAGGAGTCATCTTTCAGGACACTTTTAATCACACATTTACTGAAATGTAACTAACATTTTGAAGGCAAATAATGTATTTTTTACCCCACTAAATTTATTTGCCATTGTGCATAATAAGTACTTTCACTTTTGGTACTATACGCATATTCTATGCTAGTACACTGCAAATAATTTTCCTGTAAAAAACAGTAAAGAACTGGCAGCAGGGTTGCCATTATGTTCCTGTAAAATTAACATTCTCTTACTGTCACAAAAATGTACGTTTTTTTTACTGTTAATGCAAAGCTGGCTACAAGCACATAACATAAACCATAACAAAATGTTGTGAGTGAAGAACAGAACTATTATATACATATAATTACAATGTGAGATAAAAAAGAGCGCTTTTTCTTGACTTGACTTTCTTGACTTTTTATTTTGATATAAAGTTGGAAACTTCACATGTAGAACAAATGCATGTTAAATATTGCTAACAAAAACCTGAGACAGAGCCTTCTCTCACAAAATGCCAAAAAGTACAGAAGTCCAAGTATTGGAAGATGTCAAGGGAGTGGGTTAGTGGATGACTGATGGCCCACTGGAAGACACCATGTTGTCTCAATCCAGCCTCAGCAGCCCTGTGCATGTGAGACAGCAGTCCGAGATATGAGTTCCAAAATACATTGCAACTTCTCAAATACAAAATCAGCATATGTTTCCCTTATTTCCTCTTATCACAATGAATGTGGATCATAAAAATACAAAAAATAAATATCCCAAGCCTTAAACTAACCCCTCAGCCAGCCAAATTAGCCATAGTTAGCCTGGGACATCCAAACAGTTACCGTTTCCGAAACAGAACACAAATAACACAGACTTCCACAGACTGTAAAGGGTTTACACTGTCAAGACTATCATTATGCTTCATGAATTCACTGGCAAAATGTATCCACACATTAACTTAGATATTTAAAAATTAAATTGACCTCCTTGTGTTGTCTGATTAGGCAATAATCTCTGAAATTCTAGCAAGCTGCTGAATCCTTCTGTTATGACATGCACAAATGTATTCAGTATGCAAACAAACTGGAAACATCACTGATAGACTTTGCATCAATTTATGAATTAAATAAAATTGCTACTCACCAAATAATTAGTAAGATGGGGATGGATGAAGAAAAGAACAAATCCAGCTTCACATGTGCAGTTCAGGTGAAGTTGCTCTTACCAAAATGTATGCTACTGTTAACTAAGATACTTTGGACGGTTGACTAGCAGTAAAGTGCTGTATTTTATGACTACATTATAGTTCTGTTAAAAAAAACTGTCAATAGAACGTTATTTAACAGATACGATACGATACATACGATACGATACAACTTTATTGTCAGCCAGGACTGAAATTCTTTTTGCATCCCTGGGTAGCTCGTATAAAAAAAGAGGACAGACATACATACAGACATACATAAGATGAATAACACCAAAAGACATACATGAAACATTACCACAAATGACATAAACACCCAAGTAGGGAAACAAAGCATACATGTATAACAACAGAAAATGACATGAACATACAGATAGACAAGGTCTTGGAGACTTGTAACCCCGAATAAATATTGCACTGGATTTAATGTAGCTGGATTAACAATAGGATAGATTGATGTATGAAAGAGTTTTTAAGTCTGATGCGATTGAAAGAATGAACTCTAAAGCGTCTGTTTGAAGGCAGAAGCTGATATTCTCTGTGCAAAACATGTGAAGAGTCATTTGAAATATTCCTGGCCAGTCTGAGCATACTAGTATTGTGAGCTTCCTGAAAGGAGTGTGCTACAGGTAGTCCTATAATCTTTGAACACATTTTAATTTGATCAAATAGCTTTGTTTTATTTTGAACTGATAGGCTACTCAGGCAAGCAGTGCTACAATAAAGCATGATACTCGATATTCTCTTTTGTATCAACAGTAAAGCGCTGTATTTAACAATAACAGGTTAAAACTGTTGAAATCCTGCTGTAAATTAACAGCAATTATTTACAGTGTACTTTTGTTCTTGTACTCCTAACAGAGTATTTTTACACTGTAAAAGATCTGAATACTTCTTCCACCACTGAGTGAGTGTGTAGTGGGATTTCTTCAAGGTAAAGAAACAAAAATTCTTTGAGTAATGAAGATCATTGACATCTAATATTTAGCAGATAAAAAAGATCTCGTATAGATTCTCACCATGTAATTATAGCTGAAAAAGGCAATGACAAACAGCAATGGAGCACAGGAAGTGAGCTAAAAGTCCAGTCACGCTCTGACTGGCATTCAATTCAATATGATTCACCTCTAATGATGCACAGCTGGTGTCACAAGAAGTTTTACTTTAATCCTTCAAATGGTGTGTATTTTTTACGTTGATCCAAGGTGTTGCAGTGAACCTATTTTCTTCCAGGCATAAAAAATCTCAATCTTTTTTCTGTATGGGAGGGGCGGGGTCGTTTGAACTGTTTTGCGCTGAAGCGGTGCAAAGGCTAATGGGAAAAACAAGATATGTTCTGAACGGTTTCTGTTCTAGTTAAAGTGTGTTTAAATAATGTTCTGTGAATCATACTGACATAAAGGAAAAAACAATATTCATACATACAATTTATTTCTCTAGTATTGATAAGTAGCCTATTGTTTTATATTTGTAATATTTCTTTGCATGTTTAACTTAACTTAAGACAACTTAACCTATTAAGTTTCACCTTGTTTAAAAACGGTTTAAGGCAACAGGTTTCCACGCAAATTTCTAGTAAAGTCAACTAATTCGGGATACCAGTGCATATGGTACAGGAGTAAGTGACAATAAAAAGTCAAGTCAATCTGTTCTCTGAGGTAGAGACGTTTCAGTTTGCTAAGCAAAAAAACAAATTAGTCTTTCTTCAATGAATCTCAATTACTGTCTGTTCAGTAGAGGCCTCATTATACATCACTACTGGGTGAACACCACAGAGAGAAAGAAGGATAAAGTGGAAAGATAGCCGCTGTCATTTGTGTGAGAGCGGTGTTAATGACTTTGCCCTCTCCTCTTGAGGGGCTGAGTGTTTGAACAGGAGTCGGCTATAGCGATAGGAGAGTGTAGGAGGAGGACAGCGGCGAGAAGGTGGTGATGATGGACGGCAGGAGAATGGAGGGAAGTGGTTGCTTTACAAAAGGAGGGGAGGCTGCTGTGACTGCAGGCTGTGAGCGGTGGCTGAAGTAGTAAACAAACCTGCCTGTGACAGTAGGTGGCTGCTGTCTCCATGGCAACCGGCCATCACACTCAGATGCTTCCTGGCAAAATGATCTTGTTTTTGGACACACACACACACACGCACACACACACACACACACACACACACACACACACACACACACACACACACACACACACACACACACACACACACACACATATAAACTGTATTTCTTGCTTTCCACTCCTGCTCTAACTTAAAGGAATAGTTTGAAATTTTGGGAAATACCCTTATTTGCTTACTTGCATGTTTGTGGGTAAATATGTAACAATTAGCGGCAGCAATCAGTTGGTTAGCATAGCTTAGCACAAACACTGAAAACACATAGCCTATGTATTGGTAGATGGATTTAGCCAGGCTAGCTGCTTCCAGTCTCTGTGCTAAGCATTTAACGTAAAGATATGAAAGTGGTATCAATCTTTTCATCTTACTCCCGGCAAGAAAGTGAATACGTGTATTTCCCTATTCTAAACTATTGTTGTAGTTTAGTTTGTATGTTAGTTTTGTAGTTGTTGTCTTTTAGATGTTGTCTATTGTGACCTGTCTGACACGTGCCTTGTGTTTGTTACTGTGCATGGGTGACCAAACTAGTTTCCCCTCTGCTGATTAATAAAGTAATTTATTTATTAAAGAAGCTGTCTGTCTATCTAAATTCAGTACCTCCTATAATCCTGTGAATACCAGCCAAAATGACCTACCCTTTACCTTTCTCCAAGGGTCATACCAGATCCTTATATTGATAAAAGAACTGACACACATTCACACACTCACTTCATATCTTCCATTCACTGTGACGCCAGAGAAAAGTCAGTCACCCAGTCACCCACGTGTGAAGTGGAACCACTGAGGCCACAGATTAGTTAGCAGCTATAATAGCGCACATGAGCAAGTCTTCTTCCTTCCTCCAACATTTTTTCTGACCTCAGTAACCAGAACTCAGAAGTGAACTTTCCATGCTACAAAACAGTACTCTTTTGTCTCTGGAAATGGTCATATTTTATTCAATGCATTTATTTTCACATACAGTACTTCAGATAAAAAAACAACACATGGAATAGATCAGTTTTCCCCACATAATACAAATACTTTAAATAAATAAGAAATAAATAAATAAACACTATGCTAACAAATTTCTGTCTATCTGCATTTTATAATTTATGCCACTGTGGCTGCCGTTCATGCAGCCCTGTACGTACAGTACAGGTGTTTCTTTCAGAGGCAGACATCGCCTGCAGCTCAGTCTGTGTCAGTCTCTTCTCACAGCTTCATGTGTTCAGCTCGGACGCCAATCTGTATGCATCCCCCATAATAACTCCACAACTTGGCGTGAAACTCCTTGGACTGAGGTATTTGTTCCGTGTGAACCTTTCCAGTCTCCACTGTGCGTCAGTAAGCTTATGTCCCTTTATGTCTGCTGCTTGAAGGATAGTTTTTTCAAAATAAAGTTGGTTAGCCAGTCTTAGCCTTTCTGCTGAGCTCCAGGTATGTGCAGGACTTGAGGAAGCGAGGGTAGCAGTCTTTTTCCATCAGGGTGTAGATTTTGGCTTGGGCCAGATTGAAACAGGATTGGCTGGGATGCTTCATGTTCTCCTTTGTGATGGCTTTGGTTGCATGGTCAAGATTAACCTGCAGGGGAGCAAATGATGGGAAAAGAGGTGATTATCAGCACTTCACAGCAATATAAGTGAAGCCAGCAGAGTGACAGAGTATCCTAAATTGTCTATTTAGCATATTTGATATTTACCTCTTGTGGTGCATCAGAGCCGATGAACTGGTCATAAATTTTCTTGGCTTTGGCGGCCAGTTTTGAAGATTTTGTTGCCCGGTAGTCCTCACAAGCCAAGTAGAAGGCAATGTTTTCCTCACTGAACTCTGAGACCAGGAACGCTCTGAACAGGCACAGTCCATCTGTAAACAGGAGAGAGAGGAGAGAGTGGTGGGTTAACATCTGGTATTGATCTCAAAACATCTGGCAGGTTTGAAACATTTGTGATGTAAAGAATCACACTTACTTTGACTGGACAACAGTTTCTCAAACGACTCCTTCCATTTCAAAGGCTCGTTGACGTTTAATCTGCAGCAACAGAAAAAAATCATAAGAAAAGTTCTGAAGAATTACAGAGGTCCACTTTGATTTCACTGACACGCTTAGAGAGAAAATGTCAATGTGCTGTATGTCTTACCTCAGTTTGTCATCTTTCTTTGACTGGCCAGTGATGCTGTGATCTGACTTTTGTATTAAACTTCCAAACAAAGCTTTCAGCTCCTTTGCCCTGCGAAGATAAAGAGAGAGAAAATGTTACAAAGAGACTAAGTATGAGTATTTAAATTCACGTCATATCCTAGAAGTACAGGACTAATTCATTCTCCTCCAAAAAAAAATAAAAATGGATCTCACCTCTCCAGGCAGGTGAAAGGCAGTGATTCAAGTCCTCTGCACATGATGAGGTGTTTTCCTGCTCACTGGTAGATATTTCCAAAGGTTTTGACAGTTGCTTGAAAAGTATGTATGGTACAGAGCTGTCTTCCTTGCCGTAAGTGAATGAGTTCTCAGCTGGTCTGCTGTCTGTGTGGGAGAGTGACTTTTTATAGGGCAGTCCACTCTGTGACATCACGCCTCTCAGCCAATGAAACAACAGATGTGTAGGAGGATGAGGAGACTCTTCGACACTGATTTTCCTCCAGCCTACTTCCTCACTTACTGAACAACGTGTGTGATAGTTACAGTGATTGAACTCTTAAATATCTTTGTGCTTAGTCAAGGTGTGTGAATATGTGTGTGTGTGTGTGTGGTTTTGGGGAGTGTTTGTTGTGTGTTTTTGTATTTCAATAGTTGTGAGGTGAACCAGATGTTCTCACAAGGACAGAAAAATCCCCTAAAGTTAGGACTTTTCGATCATCCTTACCTTTAATAGAAAATAAGTCTCTCGAGTCGGGTCAACAAGCCCTCAAATCTAAATGACGACACAGATTGATTGTCGGTGAATTCCAAAAAGACCCAAATTATTTGGCAGATCTGGACTGTAACCAGGTCAACACATTGTAAAAATACTCTCTTACTGTTAAATTCTATTGTCGCTGTCTTATGAAAACCATGTATCTTCAAAACAGTAACTTTTCATGAGCTTGGAAAAGCTTTGCTTTCAGCTGTTTCTTTCTATTATTGAGCTTAAGAAGTAGGATAATTTTGTCAACCTATAAAATAAGACTTAATACTTCATTTTTTTTAATGAAAAATGCAAAAGCACCAAATTTAAATATAGATGGTTTTCATTCAACAGTGACGTTATGTTGAGTAAAAGTACATTAGTATAATCAGCAAAATATAAGTATCAAAAATAAAAATGTAAAATATACTTTTGTTTGGTAGTTTAGTCTATATCATTACCTCACATCTTATAAACTGATCATATACTAATTGGCACTTAATGGTAACCTTAACCTGTTTAACTGCTTGTTAACGCAAATATCTAATCAGCCAATCACGTGGTAGCAACTCAATGCATTTAGGCATGTAGACATGGTCAAGATGGTCGGCTGAAGTTCAATCCAAGCATCAGAATAGGGAAGAAAGGTGATTTAAGTTACTTTGAATGTGGCATGGTTGTTGGTGCCAGAAGGGCTGCTTTGAGTAGTTCAGAAACTGCTGATTTACTGGGATTTCCACATGCAACCATCATACATTAACCATAGGGTTTACAGAGAATACTCAGAAAAAGAGAAAATATCCAGTGAGCGGTAGTTCTCTGGGCGAAAATGCCTTGTTGACGGCAGACGTCAAAGGATAATGGACAGACAGGCAACTCTAAGTAGATGGGCTACAGCAGCAGAAGACAACCGGGTGACACTCCTGTCATCTAAGAACAGAAAACTGAGGCTACAATTGGCACAGGCTCTCCAAAATTGAACAATAGAAGATTGGAAAAAGTCTTGATTTTTGCTGCAACATTCAGATGGTAGGGAATTTGACATAAACAAAATGAAAGCATGGATCCAACCTTGTGTCAAGGGTTCAGGCTGCTAGTGGTGGTGTAATGGTGTGGGGGATACTTTCATGGCACACTTTGGGTCCCTTAGTACAGATTGAGCATCGCTTAAATGCCACAGCCTACCTGAGCATTGTTGCTGACCATATCCATCCCGTTATTACCACAGTGTACCCATCTTTTGATGGCTACTTCCAGCAGGATCAAGCACCACGTCACAAAGCTCAAATCTTCTCAAACTGGTTTCTTGAAAATGATAATGAGTTCACTGAACTCAAATGGCCTCCACAGTCACCAGATCTCAATCCAATAGACAACCTTTGGGATGTGGTGGATGGAATTTGCATTATGGATGTGCAGCCGACAAATCTGCAGCCGTCATATCAATATGGACCAAAATCTCTGAGGATGTTTCCAGCACCCTGATGAATATATGCCATGAATAAATAAGGCAGTTCTGAAGGCAAAAGGGGTTCAAACAATACTATAGAGAGTAGAAAGCACCATATTTTCCAATATAATATAGTGAAATGGAAGTAGAAAGTAGCAGAAAATGGAAATACTCAAGTATTGTATAGCAGTTACTATTGTTCTCAAATTGTATGAGGTCACCAAACCAAACAAACCAATATGAATGACATAGGTGGACCCTCCCACCCAAACAGGACCAACAACACTAATATAAAGATCAGAGGGATGACAGTCAAGCATAGTTTGTACTGAGAATAAGTCTTATTTGGCAAGGTAAGTGACAACACCTGTGTGGGTGTGCCATGGGTGTGTAGGGCCTTTAAGGACAGCACTACCTTCTAGCACTGCACACCAGCAGCATTTCTTAACTTTAGGCAACTACAACCACTTGGTTAGGTTGGGGAAATATTGTTTTCATGATTAAAAGAAACCAACTCTGGGTGGCGGCAGGAGAAAGAAAACAATCACACATCAGATTCAGGTTTATTGCAATGCAGGTTTTCACATAAAAGGGATTTGCCCTAAAGCTGTGGTGCATGACAGTCAAAATATACAAAGGAAGAGAAAAAACAGGTACCGCAAAAGTCATGAAGCACAAATGTTAAATACAAATTAACAATACAAATATGTAAAATATACAATTTATATATGTTGAAGTTAAAAAAGGTGTACAGTGTTTAAAATTATGGAGTGATGATGGAAAAATGTGATCCAATCCTGATGGGGCAGATTAGCCGAGTTTTTGACATCTTAACATCTTAATACATAATAACTAAAGATGTATTTTTTTCTGAACTGTAACTTTATTTGTTGCTTATTTAGTCATGACTCCTTAGTGTTATAGAAATAGTTAAGATTTTAAAAAGGGTCTTTACTTGAGTTTACGTTTGCATCACAGGACAAAACAGTAGGAAAAAAAACTGAACAGAAAAATTGAAAATAATAAAATGCACAGTAGGAAATGATTACAGTAATACAAAGTACAAAAACATAAACTACTGAGTAGATTTCTCCAAACAGCTTACACATTATAATAATAATAATTGTATTGCCAATTAATATATTATATTATTCTATGGGCCCAAAAGTCCCATATTTGCATCTTTATTTACTTCATTATCTTCAATATTTTTCCTCAATGGAGAGAATGGATGAATGAAGGTCCTCACAGGTACAGTAACAAAATAGTGTTTTTATTATTTTGTCATATGGATAGAGGTTGCATTCTTGCATTCTAGAGTCTTTTTCTTTCAAGGTAATTGTGCCTATATTTAGCTTCGGGGTCGAGAAAACTATTGTCTATTGAATAAGAAAACCTATATTTAGACAGGACAAAGAGCTAGCTAACAGTAAACTCTGCTCATGGATTATTTCTTAGTGAGTTCACAGGAAAATGCTCAGGAAAGGGAAAATCAAGTAGCCTGATGAAAAGGTGGAGAGCTCATTGAGTGTCTGAGCCAGCTTCCTCTGCCAGCTGCCCCAAACAATACTTCCCTCTAACTGGCTGCTTTGTCCGACACACAGCTCTGGGTGTCAACGCCTGGTCACATCAGCCTGAAATAATGAGCTGCTCCCCTGCTTCTTCAATTGAGACACAGTCTTATAGGCCTTACAGGGAGACAAGGAAAAAGGAAAATTTGGCAACCAGCAGGTTATTTGAGGAAGAAGAGTCAGTAATCCATTTTTAGAGCTCTCTTCACACTATAAGATGTGTTAATTTAAGACATTATATGGAGAAAATACAACCTAACACTGCCATTATAGAGGACTATATTTCCAGTACAACAAGAATACAACACTTTAACAACACTTACAAAAGTTAGAGTTGGAGTATTTTACAATTGTTTTGCCTCAATTTTCACAACCAAGTTTCAATTTACAAAACTCAAAACACCAACAAAAAAAAATCGTATCACCAGCACACAAAATGTACACATAAAAATTACGTAAATTTGGTACTGTAATACATCACATAGTGAATTTACCATAGCATTAACATTGCATATATTCCTCTCTTAATTTTAATCCTTGTTGCATTCCAAAATAAAATTTAGCAATTTATGCAGAAGTCAGTATTTGAAATTATGTGGAGTAAGTTTGACTCATTGTATTTATTGAATATGTTGTATTACTGTAAATATAAATTATTTAGTCTACATTCTTCATACTTCACCACACCAGTTCACCTTTCTGTTCTGTATCAACACCAAACATGATTGTATTATATTAGACATTTAAAATCCTTGCAGGTTTAATTATCCACAGTAAGTTAAATGCTGGATGGTGCGTCATATGAAACAGGGACATACATGTTACACTGTATGTGTGTATGGTATGTACCGGATGTGCGCAATTTTATAGGTTGGTTCACATATCAACATCATGTTGTTTTTGTAGTAAAAAGTATTTTATGTGAAAAAAGAAAAAGGGAACCAACTAAGCATACAACATAATTTTCTTTTTCACATACCTGAATACGTTTTATAAAAGCTGAAGGTCATGTAGAAAATAGCAGAAAATTAAACTGAAAGACAACCTTCAGCCACTTTGGGCTTTGTCAGATGCACAATATCAAGAGTCTTAGCACCATGAGTAGGGTGAAGTTCAGAGCCTGAAAAGCAAATAGCCTATTTTCACTCTTGGGTCACTGTTTTTCTGGACACCGTGGCTTAAACATGTTCCATTCCTCAGCCAGTGGAGCCTTCCTCTTTAAAGACACTTGACATAGCCTATTGTAAACATGTTTTCATTGGCAGTTGCTCATCATGAGTTTCATACAGTAACCAAAACATGTTATTCTTATTCACATCATAGTTATGTTCTTTCCATTAACGGATGCAGTATTTGATCATATTGTGAGACTAAACACTTAGCCCCTCATCAATATAGCCTACATGGGGGAATATTTGCATTTAATTTACAATACTGCTGAATCCAAAAATAATTGTCTTGTTGTATCTCCTATACTGCAAATGTTTGCTGCTGACACACCTACTATAGTCTATATCCACGACGTTCCTCTTCCGGGATTGCTCTGGTGCCGCAGGAAATTTTTGCCGGATGCATGTCTTTTCGCTGATGTCCATTTCCTTCCCCTTTCTTTGTGTTGGAATTTTAAACTCCGGTCGATTTATGAGGACTATGGTTAACTGCTCCTCAGATCTCTGCAGGGTAAATCCAGACAGATAGCTAGACTATCTGTCCAATCTGAGTTTTTACTTGCACGACTAAAACAACTTTTGAACGTACACACGTTCCACCAAAACAAGTTCCTTCCTGACGCTATTTTGCAGCGGCTCACACACACACACACACACACACACACACACACACACACACACACACACACACACACACACATTCAGACATACAGTACATAAAAAACATGAAAATATTCTTAGGCTCATAGAACATGGCACAAAGAAGATGAGGTGGTTCACATTAACATTTAGGTCACAAACTATTGTCCAAAAACTGGGTCATTTGAACAACATGAAGCTGACATTTAATTTCCTGGCCCCGTCTTGCTCCTAACTATTCATCTCTTACAACTTTGGCCCAGAAATGTCTATTTTTTTAATGAAGAAAAGTGTATAATGAAATATAATTTGGTACATTTTTAAGGCTTTTCTGTCTTTGCCAAACAGGATATTTTGTGGAAGTCGGGATGAGGAAAACTATATCAGCATGACATGCTATAGTTTGGAGGCAGACTAAAATAACAGGCTGCAATGGTTGTTTAATTTTTTTCACATTGCATTCTAAATTGAACATATTTTCCCTTTCATTCTCAGCTGAATACATTTTAAACAAGCTAAATGTATCTTAACTCTGGAGCCCATATATTTGGTAGTGGAGAGAAGATGTTACACAAGTGTTAAAGCAGCTATAATCATTATTTTAGTATTACAGTAACCATGGCTTTTTATATTAACAATGGATAATAGAACTACAAAGTTAGCAACTGGCTGGTGAACATAGTGGAGCAAATTAACGGCTAACAAGACAGATATTTACTTCAGGAGTTGGTGGAGACCAAAAACAGAGTTAAAAGGAGTGAATATTGTAGACTCATCAGGTGGACACAAACACAACTCCAAATAAATGCTAATGTTGCTCCATATATGCTGGATGTGTAAATAAGTAAGTGTTTGCTAACCTGTTAGCGATATCAATTTTATGAGGTGATAATATGTCAATATTGTGTTTACAGCTTGTTTCTGCTGGCCCCAAGTTGTTAATAAAGTGCAGCTTTAAACATCACGGACAATGTTTTCCACCCTGTCTGTGACCTACTGGTCAAACAGTGAAACACTTTGAGCTCAGAGGCTGCAGGATGTCATTCCTGTCAGTTACCATCACTTTGTACAGGGGATTCCTGTAACAGTGAAACTCATGGTTCCTTACATAACATTATTTCTAACTTTTAGTCATCACATCAGTCAGATTACATAGTTATCTGTTGTTAATCTGTAGTTCAATACTGTCTGCTGGTCTCTGCACTTTTCAGACCCTCAAGACTCTATTATCAGTGCTGTAGGTTTAGGGTTAGTGGGCTCCCCTTCTTCATTATATATCCATTGTCACACCTGTACAAATTTACTAAAAATTACTATATTCCATCAAATAAGACAATACTGGAATCATGTTTTATTTGCAGAATTAAAGCTTTAGTGCGTAACTTTTTTATATTAATGAACGTCCGTTACATTCAAGCCATTGCCAAATGAGTTGATACAAAGCTAATTAAGACTTTTAGCTCCACAAAACTCTCTCTGTATTTCTCAGTATCAGTATGTTTAGAAAATGGTGTCATCCGGCGACTTCCGCGTGCAGAAAATCGAGTGAAGATAATTACTTCTTCTGAAGAGTTCATCATGGTTTTTTGATTCTCCGTGTCCTCCTGGTTTACAAGCAACTGTGTGGAGGACAGGTGGGGGTGTTGCACGGTCATGGAAGGCTTGTATCATCTGGATGCGGCGACAGTTTTGCTGTCATTACTTAGAATTCCTCATGGGTAGACAGATACTACGCACTATAGCTTTAAAGCAGCCATATTATGCTCATTTTAAGGTTCATAATTGTATTTTAAGGTTGTACCAGAATAGGTTTACATGGTTTAATTTTCAAAAAACACCATATTTTTGTTGTACTGCACCGCTCTCTCTCACTGCTGCAGCTCCTCTTTTCAGCTGGTCTCTGTTTTAGCTACAGAGTGAGACCTCTTTTCTTCTTCTTCTTCTGTACTATCTTTGATTGCACTGCACATGTGCAGTAGCTCAGATGTAGATCATGTCAGCTAGCTAGCTCCATAGACAGTAAAAGAAAGGCTGTTTCTACAACTTCGGTCAGTTACAAGGCAGGATTAGCTGGGAGACTTCTAAATGAGGGCGCACATGTAAGTAGTTCTTTTGTAGATTATGGTGAACTTGTGTGTGTTGTAGCAGTGCTTTGCTATTGAGAACGAGGTAGCATGCTAGCGTTAGCATTAGCATGCTAACGAGCTAATGGTTGCGGTTAGCCTGCTCGTTTCGGCTTGTGACGTCACAAGCCGTGCCGATTTTGAACAGCTCACCCAGAGACTGAAGTCAGGACACATGCAGAAACTGTATCTCACTCTAAACAGCATGGATGGATTTTTTTCAAAGTTTGTATGTGTGTGGAAGCACCAGAGACACAACATAACACCCCAAATCCCAGAAAAAGTGATTTTTTCATAATATGGGCACTTTAAGGTGCATTCATTCCTAACGAGTGCCACCCCAGTTTGTTGCAACACAGAAGTATTCAACTTCAGACACCTAAAGTGGAGTAAAGCTAAATGTATAATTTTTTCGTTCATAGTGAAAGTAAAACTTAACTGGAGGTCATTTCTTAACCACAAAGTAATTTTGTAATTGTTGCTGAACCTTTCACTTTTTTCCCATACATGCTGCACAGAAACAGAATAAGGCAAGCTATTTTGCAGACGTGCAGTTTGATGTATTTGTATGTTTCCTGAACTTTGTGCAGGAAAACATCAGCTGGGAGTTTTCTGAGGGCAAATCTGACTCCATTATTAACAAGTGTCTCATACATATCTACTTGACCCAGCCTACATACGTCAAATCTATTCTGATCAGTCAGTTTAAGAACTATAAAACTTTATCAAATCAAGATGTTCACTATGGACTGTGTTGATTATTATGCTTGAAGAACCTAAACTTAACTCACTCTTAGTTGATTAATGTTGCATGATTGTTGGTAATCTAAAAATCAAAACTGTGTTGTAATAGTCATTATCTTGACTCAATGGAATGGAGACTGACACTTCCTGTCCTGCTCCGGCTGTGATGATTTTCAACCAAAGTCAGAGCTCGCTTTCTGGAAGGGTCTTTCGAGTGCGGGAAGTACACAGCCGCATGGAATTCCCAGATAGTCTGTCCATTTCCCAGCTGACTTGACCTTAGCCTCTATCTGGAAGACTTCCAAAAACAACACAGTTTCCTTCTTTTTTCACCACTTCTCCTCCTCCCTCTCCACTGAAGCATGACATGTTTAGATATTATTTTTTGAGTTTATAGGCAGTGTGATTCAAAGCTGTATAAGAGGATGTAAACACTGGGCATTTATTGTATCATGTCCAGCTTTGGACAGCATCTTTTTTTGTTTTTGCAACGTGCAGTATTCAGGCTGCAGATTCGAGTGGCACCATCTGCCAGTGGACACAGAAGCCATGATTTGCATATTCACTCAGCTACCTATCTGACAGAGCAGGTGGAGGCTTACCTAATGCATCCCAACTAAGAAACCCTGCCAGTGGCTACCAGTAGTGCACATGATCCTATGTATGTATTATCAAATGTCAACTGTCCATAGAACATCTGGAGATGCAGCAGCAAGGCTGATAAATCAATGTTAACTAGAGAAGAAGATCCAGTACTTCTGTTTAAACCCATCTCTCTCATTAGCTTTCTGTACCTGCCAGCTACTGAACGTATTTTTAATTCTGACACACTGGCTTTTATAAATACATGAATGAGTTGTTTTTCACCCATCTGCTATAAAGCTGCACAGGTTTGCTCTTCTAATCTGGAGAAGAAGAAAAAAAATCATACTTAAATCATCTACTTTTAGCCAAATTATATCTGCATCACAGAGGTGGCACTTACGTTCTTTTCGCGCAATAGCCACTTACAACGCGGCCGCCATCTTGGACTTAATGCTGCCCTGATTAATATTAAAATGTACCATTATAAGCATAATGCATCAGTAACCTGTACAGTATGTTAGTCATTATGAACCACAAGCAGTGTTCTTCTGCTCAAATTATCCAGGTTGAGATCCAAAGCTATAGCATTTAGGTTTCTCAGGGCTACCGACAGGTAATTTCATAAACGAAAGGTGAAATTGAAGATAGACTGAACTTAACAACTCAACAACAACAACAACAACAACAACAACAACAACAACAACAACTCAGACTGGCCTGCTAGCTAATGCACACGTTTTGTCCTTTACAAACTATAAGCTGTAGGGTAGACCTCTATTCCAGTTAGTCAATTCATCCAAGCCTGTCTTATTGCCTCGAAGAGATTCTTTCCATGGCAAATCATTATTCAGTTCAAAATACACTTAATTTAATGCAATCCCTGCAGCCACCCATGAATGAATTAATCTAGCTACAGGTCTCAATGATTATTTTAATGTAAATAGGCTATTCATGATTATTGCGATTATTGCTGTCTATAGCTTCTTTTGACCTTTTTTTATTTCTCTCTATCTGTATATTTGAATGAATCAGAAGGTTTATTACCAAGTAGATTTTCACATGTAAGGAATTTTCCTCAGTGTCTGGTGCATGTTAAACATTTTAAGAGGAAATAAAAATAAAAGCAAAGTAGTGTTTGTGTTTGTGTTTCTGAAACCTTATCCATATGTTTTTCAATGATCTTTCACAATGGTGGCGACTCAGTTCTACGGATGATGACGGCGCCCGCTGCGCGCAGATGATGGTGATGACACCGGGTATCTTTTATCACACTGTGAACATGTCTGATAAGACATGTAGAGCTTCTCTTTCTTCTTAGAATAAATACAGAGTACAGCCAGAAAAAAAGTGGTTTAATTTTTCCAAAGAATACTCTGCAGGAGTCTAATAAGTTTGCACTCGCTAGCACCGAAACAAATATGCCCGCAGCAAGGCTACTGATGCACCAGCAGGACGTTGGTAGACACACGGCTAATTGGGTACATTGCCAGAAATCCAGCAGCAGGCAAGAAAAAAGCTGTTTGATGGGAAACAATCAGGGACACTATACACCACTCTGTGTCTTGTCTTATTCTATAATACAGCTGCCTTGTGAGACAATAGGGTGAGTTGGAACAGGAGGTTAATGAGGTGCCAGTAAACAAGACAGAAATGTCACGGTCGGTGTGATGAGGGCACTGGTGTCTTCTCCGTATTCATTATATCATTTATTAAATTCAGCCAACAGATCTGTCAAGGATCAAAGCACAGTAACAAATAATGCAATGAGATGCTTTACTTCAAACTTAAAGGGGCATCATCATGTCAGTTTCAACCAACAGCATGCAGGTTTTTTTTCTCTTTCCATTACAACAATGTAAGTAAATGTTTTTAAGCTTTGGGGCTTTTTGGGGGGACAGGTGAGGAATATTCTGGGACAGGCCTGTTGAAAGTATCTGGGAAAGCATATCTGTTGAAAGCCCTGCCTGCTTGGCAACACTCGAGTGGGGAAATCTTGGCTGAGCTTCTCAGAAATGAGAAGAACACGACTGAGTCTACAGCCACTCTAGCAGCTTTGTATCTAGGCACAGCTGAATGCTAAAATATGCATGCTCACAATGACTATGCTAACATGCTCATGTTTAGCAGTTGTAATGATCACCATGTTCACCAACTTAGTTTAGCGTGTTAGCATGCTAAAATCAGCTAACTAGCACTGGACACAAAGTACAGCTAAGGCTGATGGGTATGTTATAGGTTTTGCAGGTATTTAGTTATAAACCAAAGTTTTGGGCAAATTAAAATGTTTAGCCTGATGATGGTGCTAAACAAAAGTCAATGGATAACTAAAGTTCCTGTGGGGAACATGAATGTTTATATCACATGTATTGGTAATCTGTCCAATCATATCTCAGAGACATATAACTCAAAACCACAAATGGTGGAAGTAGCTGAACAAGTCATTAGGATTCAACCAATGACCACAGGCCGACATTGCCATCCTTAGCGTCTTGTTGCTTGTGTGGCTAAAAATCTGATTTGGGAACCAACGGCCTTTCAGGTGGGAGGAAGACTTGTAATATTGGTTTAGTCCTTCTTATGTCGATAGTGTTTTCTTTATATCACATTCCATTTGGTTATAAAAGAAAGAAAGGTTAGATTCATTACTAATCAAAAGGGCTGTACTTGATATTCAGAAAAAAAGTGGTTTAGAATTGCCTTCACACAGCTCTCAGAGATGGTTCCCCAACTCATCAACTACCGACGCGAAGGCACTCACATGCACTGACATGCATGTGTGGCCTGAACAGCTATCAAAACAAAGAACACAGAAGATCTGATTAGAACACACACAGAGGGAGTTCACACATTTACTTTATTCGATGGTCAGGACGCCATTACTCCACCATATCTCTACATAGCAAATAGTTGTCTTCTGCTACATTAATGTTCTGAATATCGATCACAGCCCCTTTAAATAATAAACTGCACATGTTTGGTATGCATTAATTTATTTGTAATTCTGTGTAATCACCGGGCTTCTGCTCATAATACTGATGGGATCCATACATTTGCCTTCTCTCTCTCTGTGATGCACTGGCTTTGCTCCACAAGCAATCCCTGCATGCATTGCACAGGGAATAACTCACTTCTTATAGAAAATGAATAGAAGTGGGCTTGGTTGTTCGGCAGATTGTGTACCTCTGAGTTTAGAATGCATCTACAACAGGAAGTCCAGGAGAAGAGAATGAATGTGCAGGACGATTGTTTCTTCACAAAGCTGAGCTGTGAGCGTTGATGGTAGCAGAGACAAGAGCTCAAATGGCGCAAGGAGTGTCAGATCCCTCTCATTGCTATGCGACAACAAGCTGGTATCTAATTAGAAATACAGCTAACCTGGAGTAAGAGAAGGGATGAAAATGTTGTGGAATATTAAAATGGACAAGATTCCAAAACAGGGAAGGTGGCCTCCAGAGCTTCTTCTCAATCTTCATGAATTTCAAGGTCTACTTTCACATTGACAATCAGTGACACAGCTTATCTTGTGTTACACATGAATACCTCCTTAGGGTGCTTTGTGCAAAACTCAGAGAGTAAGTAGAAGATGAAAATAAAGGTCCTGACACCTCCTGCTGTATGTGATTGGAGCAGTATTTGGCTGCAGAAAATCCCAGAAAATTCAAGCTGACAGACGGCAAAGGTAATAAAATCTGACCTTTTCGATGGTCTTCCTGCTCTGGCAGGATTAAAGTTGAAGTCACCACATTTCACTGTCTGCCTGGCTGATCTTTGGGTTTCCAAGAGACCTCAGTAGATCTGTTCACTGTAATCAGTTGTGTCACATGGGACAAGCATAGCAATAAAGGAAGCATGGACTCCGAGGTTAGAGTATGAGGAAGTCACATTTTCTGCAACGTATCGCAATGGTAGTAGAACTCCAACTCATCAATCCATGTTGTGGGGAAAAATATGAATCTTTTCTGCAGCAGTACGTTAAATCTGTGAAAGCATTAGGGTAATGGAGCTTAAACTAAATATCTGGAATTTCTCCCTTTCACTTTACAGACTAGAAGAATCCGACCAATGTTCCTGTTTCCATATGTGTATTATGAATGATAGACATTGTTAGCTTAAAAAAAACAACATTATTTTGTACGCATCATTTTAACTGAGAAAATGTAGGACAGGACTGGAGCAGAAGGGGGCTTTGTCAGGGCATTGTGTAGAATGAGACAGTTACAAAGATTGATAAAGGTCATGGATTACTTAATGCTCCTTTTTAATTATCATAGATTCTTAATTTACACACTCTTATGCGAGTAATTAAAATGATAAATGCACCTGATTCTAATAAATAAATAATAATAAATAAAGTCATATTAGTGACACAGACAGTACAGTAGTGTAATCAGTAATTTAACCCTTTAATGCTCCTCTCGGATGTGGTTTTGAGTCATTTTGAGTTTTGATTAGGTGTAAAAGGAACAGAATCATCTCAATAAATAAACCCCCCAAAAGACTGATGACTTTGTAATGACTTTTAAAAAAACCTGCTCAACCAGTCAGTAGAGATATCTATTCATTGTAAATGTATCACAGTAATTATTGCCATAGAATAACGGCTTCTTATATACTGTTGTCAGTATGATTTCATGTATATTAGTTAGATTTTTCTGACACATGTAGACAATGAAAACACAGTAATTAATCAGATAAATCCAGGGTGATACTGCTGATAATTTTAGTTGTGAACGTTGAACAGTTCCCTCTGTTTTACCGACGTATGTGCCAAGGCTGAAGTGGATATTGTGGACTTGTGTATGAATTCAAGCTGGTGACTCGCACAAAACCACAAGAAGAGGATCCATCACCTAAAAAAACAGTTGGAGCTGTTTCACCAAAAACACTGACGACTCTGATCCGGTTCTTCAAAGAACTGCATATTGTATTACTTGCTATTTTTTTCATATGTATGTTATATGTAAAACATGTAATTATTTCATGTATGCAGATTGTGCACTTTGACTGTAAATGGACATCTCTCTCAGACATTTTGTAGAGGCTCAGTTTGATGTCAGTTTCCCAGAAAAAGAGAGCATTAAAGCGTTCATGTGGTTCTGAATTTGACCTTGGATTTTTCAGAATACCAATGATAGAATATGAAAACACAGATTTATTTTTTTTCATACATGATGGCTTTTATGTTGGTTTATATGTATTTAAGCTATCAGAGAGTGACAGAACTGCTATTGTTTGGGTGTTTTTATCATTTAACTGAGAGTGAATGTGACAGTGATGATCAACAAACTTCCCATGTTGCCACATTCCAGGCTCAGTGGATCCCCTGGTGTCCGACTGCAAGCCACAGAGTCATGTGTGGGAATTTTTGCTTCCCCATGCATCATTTGATGAGACACAACATTTGTCACATAAGTGCTAATATTTTTTTTTCATCTAAAAGATAAAGAATTGAGGAAATCACATCCGGCTTTTATCATCTGAACTCTGGTTTCCCCTCTGAGGCAAGAGCATTCTTGGCTACATGCCTACTGAAACCACCGTGGGTTTATTTTCATCTACAAAAATAAATTTCTTATGAACAGGCTCTGTGAGCAAATATACTGGAAATAAACCAAAAGTCAAAGATGCACCTGACAGATCAACATTAATGACAAAGTGAAGATGCAGCAAAGATGACTGTCCTTTCAGATGAATGACCTTTCACTACAGAATGAGATAAGGCAGGTTTTCCTAATCTCCCCAAAGAACATCCTGGTCCAACACACCTCCGTCCTCAGCAGGGGACACATCAAAACATAAAAAGCAAACAAAAAACTGGAACCTTTTGATTTCTTTTGCTCTGATGCATCAAAGACTGACTGGGCTGACAAACACGAGACCATTTTTTAATTCAACTCCCCTCACTTTTTTTGGGAGTATCATTCCAATGTTTAAGGTGTTTATTGAGAGGGGAGCATTGGATGCCACACGTGCTATTTCCCACACCATGAGATACTCTCATAGCAGTGATGACAAAGGCTCAAGTTACGAAAATCACCGGTCTGTGGTCTGGCTGCTCTCTCTTGTGTTTACCCTGGAGTCTGCTGAAAAACCAGAACCAACGTGTGACCTAAAGGTCTGACCTAAAGGAGTTAACGTTTTTTATTTGTGAGTTTTTCATCTATCAAAGTATATATATCTATCTAAGGCCGTATTTATCAATTTTTTAATCTAAAAGGCCAACAGGTAAGAAATGAATGTGACTATAAAATAGTCCAAAACCGAAGAATAAGACACATTTATCAAGTAACTTACTCACATGACTACATCACATGAATGATCCTAGCAGGAAGAGCCAATCAGAGACCAGGATTTACCCTACATCTGTGTTCATTTCCTTATTAAAAACCGTAAAAATATGTTATTTTAAAAAGTTATTTGTATTGTCTGTAACATCCTTAATTCCTCCTATCTCCAGCAGATATTAACATAACAATAACAACTTATAAAAAAAATATATAAATAGGAATGGCTTAATGGGAAATTGGCTGGAATGGAAACCAAAAGGAAACCAATAGAGACTTTAGTTTAGTTTAGAAGTTTAGTAGTATAATTTCTGTTTGAACCCCTGATAGATGCAAAGAAAAAAAGTAATGTAACATCCTTTCAAATGTTTAATTCAAATGCAAACAATAGCCTTAAACAATCATATTCTGAATTATATACTATTAATATTATTAAATTAATAATAATATTTGCTTAGCTAACATAATGGCATTTTGTAAATCACTTTAGTTGAATGACTTAGCACATAAAACGTTAAACTGGTGACATGTAAACAGTGCTTCGTTTTAAGGGGACAGAATAAAAAAAGTTGGCAACCCCTGAAGCAGGATCTGGTCTTAACTGACTTAAAAAACTGCTGCAGCTCTCTTCAATTTAATAATACTTTTACATTGTACGTAATAAATTTGCAAAATAACTTTTATTCCCAAGTTGTGAGTAGGAGTATCGGTCCAAAACGTCATTTTTAGCAGTTTGATAGAAATGGGTCCTTCAGTGTTTGTCCAACGGATGGCAGCAGAGTCACATCCATGCTGTGTTGCCTGAAATCTGTGTTACATCCTGACAATCCTGCAGCAGCTCTCATTAAGGTATCTCTCCTCACTTCCCATTTACACAACGACAGTCTGTCGGCTGCATTCAGTCTTTCAAGGTTCAGGAATGAATGAAAACGGACTGCTGAAGAAAAGAAATAAAGCTAAAGTTTTCTGTTGAAACCAATGTTTGTCATTGATATGTAAAGACTTAAAAGTCAATTTGCTTTGCTTTGCTTTGAACTACACATAGTAAAGAGACATTGGGCACCGAGCACAAGTGAACCATTGAAATCAAGTCCTTTGATGCACTTAGCACGCTTTGTGTCATGTCAAATATGATTGTGTACTACTGTTACTGGATATGTCTTAAACACTGTGAATGGAAGTGGATGATTTCAATACAAAACACTAATCATTTCGTGCAGATATGAGAGATGAATAGAAACAGGCGAGAGAATGCTGTATTTGTTTTCCTGATCAAGTTCCTTATCCTGCAGAAAACCCATGGATACTTTGTATTGCATTTGTCTTGCATCTCCTCCCAAAGGACCACATTATCTTGCATGTTTCCATAGCAGACAATAGAAAAAAATGTTTATAACGCTTTCATGTTATCCACTGGGTGCAGATATGCATGTGTAAGCATATTTTAAATTATGTATGCAAGTGTTATATAAAGTTCTGTTAAATAAAGCCTATCATTTCAACTGTGTCTCAGCTGTGTCTCTTCTCTCTGAATATACTTGAACAAAAAAGCCAAGGTGGATACGACAGCACACCACCATGAGCGATTTTCTTGTATGAACACATTTAAGTGAGGCAAGTTTAATACATCTTTACTATAAGGTATCCTTCTTCTAGACCTATTTTGTCTTCCGGGATCAGTGGGTGTGATTGAAACCTAATGGGGATGGATGATGGCTATGAGAGCACCTGTCTGAAGATGATAGCTTAAATCAGTATTCTCTCTTGCAATGAGAAGTGGAAATAGGGGCTGCAGTTAAGGCAATAGTGATGTCTATCCCCTGGTCTGTGAAATGGCTCAATCTCCCCGGCCGCTCCACTGTTTGATTGTTATAAATCATTTGGAATCACATTATCTTGGCACACCAATTACCGACGATTGTGACTCTGAGGCATTGAAAGCAGGATATATCTTCAAAACCTTTGAGCTAAAACTGTACATTCAGTTTCTACTGTAAAAAAGGTCAATGTTACTTTTTTTTGCTAGTCTTTTTTTTAACTTTTTTTATATTGGATCCTGGTGTTTAATGCACACAGTTTGGAGCAAAAGTTTACATAGCAAGGTTAAAAGTCTACAGACATGCTAGCCGCTCTGTGAAGCTGTGTTACAGTGTTGCTTTATGCTAAATGCTAACGTCAGCATGCTAACATACTCACAATGACAATGCTCACGTGCTGATGTTTAGCAAGTGTTATTTTTTACAATGTTCACCATCTTACATTAGCATGTTAGCATGCTAACATTTGCTAATTAGCACTAAACACAAAGTACAGCTGAGGCTGATAGGAATGGCAGTAGTTTATCAGGTATTTAGTTATGAATAGACAAATGTTTATCTGATGATGGTAAAACAGGAAAAATCATATAACCAAAGAATTATACTAGCCTACCAAAGTCAGTAGGCTTTATTGTCGGGGGACCATAAATATCTATGCAAAATGTAATGGCAATTCATCCAATAGTTTAAATATTTCTGTCTGAACCAAAGTGCTACACTGACTGTATGACATATTGCCACCCCCACGTTGCCAGCATGGCTAATAGGTAATTCAGGCTAACAGAAAAATATGAAAATACAAAATGTAAGTGACATTTTTGAGGATGTCCAAAATTGTAATGATAATGTCAATTGGTAAGACAAAGGGCAAATCTGACCATAACGGTTTTTTTTTTCAATTCTATTCTATTCTCTGCAGCGTGTGACCTCCAAGTTTACAATATGTTTGTGTCTGTAATATTAACTTTTTAAAACTACCATTCAAGGCACGAATCCAAATAATTCTCTGGACATATTATGAGAGAATTACATACATGAGGGAAGGAGGAAAAGGGAAAAATACATAGTCAATGTGTTCGGTTTTGAGCAAATTCATTAGAGCACTTAAGCTAAAAGGGTAATTTCATAAATGGAGATGAAAGCCATTGAAGTGATTTGTCTACATTCCAAAGAGATCTTGATAGTCTTTTCAGTAAGAGGGAGCTACTTGGAGCACTGCGCTCTTGTAGGACCATTAGCTCTAACAAATATGTCTTTTTCAGCAGACCAGACTACGAATATCACTAATCTTATCATATTTACGTTGCAATAATGAATGAATTCATGCCCAAAGTGCAGCACTAAAGATAACAAGAGGGTTATAGATGTTTTCATGAAAGATAGTTTGTTAAGAAATCCAACATGACTAAAATAGCTTTTATCTATTCATTGTTCACATTAAAGGAATGCAATCCAGAAGAAGCAATGTAAAAAACCATTGACTATTTTAAGAAACATGGAAACGGCTTTCAATAGCAGGCTCAGGCTGTCAGTCAGGAGCGCTGATAGGAATTTCAGTCTTCAGTAAAACATTTGGCATTAGGGCCCTTGTAGACTACGTGATTTTGTCTTCATGATGCAATTAAAATGTTTCTGAGCTCTATACAGACAGAGGGCTGCTAAATTATTTGTCTCTTGCAGCTCCCCTGCCTGGAGTTTTTAGAGTTTGATCATTATAAAATATTTTATCATTGTTGAGGGTCATTAAGCATCTGTCATAGCAGTAATAAAACGTACATATAGTTCATCCCCTTAAGTAATTCACCAAGCCTTTAGTTGCCAAATTAGCATATGGTAACGGTTCTCTTGGAAGCCCAACCCAAATGTGAGCCAATTAATTGCCACGCAGCTTAAAATGTCAGTTTCTGAGGCTGGAGTGAGATGAAAACTCTGGAGAACTTTAACGGCCACATTGGTAATGTAAATTCATGTTTCTTCAACTCACTGGGGCGTCTCAGACTGCTAAGGACAGACTGCTGAGGTCGTACAAGGGCAGCAGGAACGAGGCAGAGCTTGAAGCTAATCGTAATCCCCCCACACTGCATGTTAGCTCTCACTTTACCCAGGAGAGCTCTTATGGCTTATCAAGACAGAAATGAAGACTTAGCCTCTGCTGATCATGTTTAATTAAGAATCACTAGTGAATGCCTTCTATGGGTGTAAGAGAGGATAACATGTCTTAAGAGACAAGGGTCATTTTGGAAATACCTCTTATGACCGTGATAGGTAGATAAGATAGATAAGTTTCCTGATGTGGTGTGTGAAAATGATACGCAGGTTAATCATAATAGCCAGTTAGTCTTTGCCTTTAATTAAAATAGTACGCATGAGTGAACATTTAGTTTCCTGTAGCCAGAAGTAGTTCTCCCAGTTCATATCTGTGAAGTATGCGCACTTTCATGAAGATCTACCTGGAAAGGTAGAAAAGGTCACAGTGGTAGGGAAAATGTGGTGATTTTTCAAGGAATTTCCTACACAGAAATGAAGGGCATTTTATGGTTCCTAAATGTACTGTCAGAGTCTCCTCAAAGCCCAGCACTGTTCCTGGGGACTTGCTTGTGGTGCTAAAAGAAAAGTCAGGGGGTCACCAAAGTCAGTGGGATTCATCCTCTGGGAACAATGAATGTCTCTACAAAATGCCATGGCAATCCCGCCAATGGTTGTTGGGATATTTCAGCCTGGACCAAAGTGGAGGGGTGACTGACCAACAGACTGACATCGCCATCCCAGGGAGCCACATCGCTAATGTAGTTAAAAACAAAACACAGGGGGAAAAGACACAGGGATAAATGAAATAAACATTACAAAGAATATATTACAAATCAAAACTATCGCATTCAACAAAGGATTGAATTACTTGAAGTAAAACAGGCGATTATTATTGTTTACTTACATCAATAAATGCATATATAACCTTACATCTTCAACAAGTACTGCATGCTACAGTAAGACAAAAACTGACACGTTCTTTTCTTCTTATGTTTATGGCTAGAGAAGTGTAATTAATCATTTTAAACAGTCCTTAGTTTTGTATTTTACACATTTTCGTCGCTCCAAAAAGAAACATTTCTCCACTTGAGCTATTTCGTCAGCGTGGATTGCTACCCACAATTTCATTTCAGAGGTGAAATGAAAAGGTAATTGTTAGAATATTTTCCATTATCAAATAATAGACAGAGCCATTGAAGATATATCAAAGTTCATTTTACTTTAGAACCCAACAAGGAGGCAGTCTCCGCACTACAGAATAGTACAGACAATGACCTAACGAAAAGCTCTCTACAGCTGCTTTTTATAATTACCAAGTGAAATGTAATAAATCATGATACAGAGTAGATGTCATCAATTGTTATCTTGTCAGAGTTGATGACGTCTCCCCTATCTGGTCTGGGAGGGCATGTATGCCCTCAGGAACACACCATGCTTAGACAAGGACACGCAATGGCTCCATGTTATCTTATTTAGAGTATTCAGTATAATATTATTCTATGCAAACAGTTTAATAATAACAAGAGAGAAAGTATGTAAATCAAAATGTCTTACATTATCAAGAATAGACAGAGACCACTGAAGATATATTAAAGTTAATTTTACTTGAGAACCCAACAAGGAGGCCGTCTCCGCACTACAGAACAGTACAGACAATGACTTAACGTAAGCCTCAAACAGTAGCTTATTTATGTGTGAAATTCAAACATAACAGAATTGATGTCATCAATTGTTATCTTGTCAGAGTCGATGACGTCTCCCTTATCTAGTCTGAGAGGGCATGTATGCCCTCAGGAACACACGGTGCTCAGACAAGGACACGCAATGGCTCTGTTCTGGTCGAGAAATGTAAATGTGAATTTAATTGTTCTGAGTCTGCTTTGCTAGACTGCTGTGCATCATTGCAGGTGCGAGTACTAAATGGGTAGTGCATTTTGTGACGTTATTGTTGTTAACTAGTGGATGAGTTTAGTTCCCACACGTTCAAATGGTGAAATACTGCTGTACGGCTGTTCTATACATGTCGGATCCTTGTAGCAATACGTCCATAAGTGTTCTTTTGGTTGTTGTACGCAGATATCATAATTAACACTTATGTGAATATGTATGCAATAATATAATAGTTATTAAGATGTAATTTCATGTTAGCGTAGCTCATTCTTTTTCCTCGTGTAAGTTATGCTAGCGCTAGCTGCGTGTGTATATGCTCAGGCTAATATGTGTGTGTATGAAAATGTGAAAGGAATATTTGGTATTTAGTAATTATATTTTTGTTTGTATTCCTTAGTTTTACAAAAAGAAAACAATGCTTGATGTGAACTCTTCAATAAATCTCCACCTTAAGAAGACATCAAACCAGCTTCATTCATTGCCTTGTTCGCTATCTGCCTAAGCATTGTTAGGACACAACTGCTAGGACAGAATAGGCTTTTATGTTATCTTGTGAGTTCAAGCTGTGTTTTGGTTTCTTAACAATATCCACACACATCCACAACAGTTTAATTTAACAGAGAGAGAGAGAATATAATATTATTCAATGCAAACAGTTTAATAAATAACAAGAGGGAAAGTATGTAAATCAAAATTTCCCTAACAGTAATTCAGTCTGATTATCAGGCTACTACCCTGTAGTCACTGAAACTGTGAGACTGGTTGTACAGGTGCAAATGTGTCCAAATAAATGATATAATAAATGTGAATAAGGGAGAGTTATGGAAAAGGAATAAACATCTTACCAATTAGAGGAGTTACATTTGACAGTATATGCCATATAACTTTCCATACAGTACTACAAATGTGTGCGTTGTTCTGTGGGATTAATTCTCGACTGTCACACAGTTCATCACTGCTCAAAACACATTATTTCCTTGACTTTCATTTGTCTCATCCAAAACTTCAAGTGGGATGTATGGCCGCAGAATTTAGGATATCATTCCTAAATCGCTCCATCTTCTGAAGGATTTATGAGGACAGTGTCTCTGGTCAGACCTGCCGTTGTCACCCTACATGTCTTTGATGCTTTACGATCCGTGAAATAGCCGTTGCAGATGTTGGTATTTTGAGAGCTGGCGCTGCCTTCGCTTCTCCTCAGTTTTTCTCTTCTCTTTTCTTCTCCTGCCAGGAGCTGAGTGGGCTACGTGAGGAGGATGGCCAGTGACAGATAGAGAAGAGAAGGGTTATACACTCTGTCAGACAGTCAATCAGGATGACTAACGGTGTAACAACGTTAGGTTACACCATCAGGTAGGCTCTCATTCCCGAGCCTTGTTCCCTGTAATTTGTTTTCGCTATCTGTCATATCGCCACAATGGCACAACACGCGCTACAGACAGAGAATGAAGTAAATACTTCATTACTTTCACTCTATCTCTCTCGTCACCATCCTTCAACACTTGCATGGTGAAAACGTACTTCTTTATAAAGATCTTTTTTCTGCAACAGAACACCTGTGAAGTGTTGTGTTAAATATTGTATATTCAACACAATCACAAAGTATAAGAGTTGCAAACCACTCAGCTCGTTTTGATGTTTGTTGGAAGTCAGATTTATTTATACAGTATAGCCGCTTCTCATAAAAGCCTGTGTGAAAGAAATCTACAGAGATAAGCCAGCACACATCTGATGAACAGTCAGTCAGAAAATATAACGATTGAATTCAGCAAAATACAACAGCAAGGAAACAAACAAAGCACAACGAAAAATAGCAGGACATGCAGTCTGACCGATCTAACCTTGCCCAATTTACCCATCATGACCATCTTTAGAAAATCATTGACATTGAGCAGGAAAACCCTGTTACCTGCAGGTGTGAAATAAACCAAAATGTAAGCATTCAAACTTTAGTACCTTCAGTTTATTAGTGTGAAAATGTGTTTTGCAAAGCATTCATTTGTCTGTTAAATCCTTGAATGTTGACACTGAGATCTGTTTGAGGCGGTGCAACAACCTCTGTGAAATTTAACCGATTTGTCTCAATTTCTCCATCAAAGTCCTTAGAGCATCATTGTGATCCTATTAGTGGACGTCTCTGGGTGAAGACGACTTCATTGAGCCATGGCGAGTGGGATCTGACAGCTGAGTGGGGGGTTTGAATAGCGACTGGGGTGCGAGGGTGAGGACAGAAAGGTGCAAGGAAGGTATGGTGGAGGAGAGCAGTGTGTAAAAGACACTTGAATTGAGAGCAATGAATCCAGAGAGGAGCACAGACATCTCTTTCATCTTCAAGCAGACTTGAAGCGCTCTTTCATCATCATCATCATCTGAAAGTTGTGCATGCTCATAGCTCATGGTGTACACATTTACCTGCAGGGAGGAAAGACAGATTTCACTTTCAAAGAATTTCCCTTTTGTCTGCAGTGTTTAGAAGCAGAGTGAGGAGTCAATAAAGACACGACACATCCACTGTGAGGGACAGGGCCAGGTGACAATTACTTACCCTAAAATTAGCCTTGTTATTGTGCCTGATGAATGTGTGTGGAAATTACGAGTGAAGGCTTCGAATGGCAGGCTTACAATGCAGCATAACAAGGGCATGGGGGTGTTTGAAGAGTCACTCATCAGGGTGACAGAAAGCAATGTGAGGAGCTACAGTTTCTTGTACATTTTAAAAGCTGAAATAATTAGAGGGGATGGAAGTTTAATTCCTATGAGTCCTTTTGGTCTGTCTGTTGTAAGAGTTCAAGTCAAGGCACATTAAGTCAGTTGTATTCTTTATTATTCGTGCTAGTGGCGTGGTTCTAGGGATGGAAATAACAGTCTGTGACCGATCCAGCCTGAAATATCTCAGCATTTATCTAATTGATTGAAATGAAATTGGAGAGAAAATCATAGTCCCCAGAGGATAAGTCCTACAGACTGTGGTTATCCCCTGGTTTTTCACCTATCATGTGAAATATCAACACATTTTCTACACGGATTGCCAGAAACTTCAGACATTAATGGTTTCAGACATTACATCCCTCTTTGGTTTCCTCTAGTGCCACCATGAGGTTAACATTTGTGGTTTAAATGTGCCATGATATTTGAAACAGACATTCATGTTGACTTCAGGCTAAATTGTAATTTATAATTGACGCACTGGGTAGTGACACTTCACGATTACAGTTTTAAACACATGGTTAATGTTGTGAATTCAAACAAAATCTACTTGCTTAAACTAAACCTGGATTGAGTTTTTTTTTAAAGTGTGCTTGTTACATAACTTAAGTTTTACGTTCACACCAGACACAAATGGGAAACAAACCGCAGTTTACTGGGTGAAAGTCCAGCATTTTATGACCCACCCATCCCCCACAATGTCCTCCCTGACGCTCGTTATACACCCTAACCTAACCCTTACGTGGATGGTTTTACATTTGAGTTAGTTGAAAGCCCAGTGCGTCTCATACAGACGCTTAAGGGTGCCACATATATTTCATATTAACGTATCTGTGGTTTGCAGAAACGGAACTGTATGCTACCTCGCAACGTATGCGCCGACCTTGTGTCCTTGTGTCAGTGGTATTGTACCTGTGTGCATTTGTGGTCAACTTGATCTCACCATAAACTCCAGTTCGTCCTGTTATTTTCCTTCAGTCTCTTCCATTTCTCTCATCTTGTTTAGATTCACAAAGCCTTGGGATAAGTGCTAATGTTTTACTTAAGTTCCTCAACTTCGTGCCTTTGCCTCGACTGCACCTACTCATGTCTTTCCATTTATTTTATATGCAATCACGCCATGTCTAAAATTCACCTTACGCATTTAGCTCAAAGGAATAAGCACAGCACAACAAAGGCACTGTCATGGCTACAGATGGCTGTAGACTTGTAGTCTTGCCTTTGCATCTCTTGACTGGACGCAAAGGCAGGATATTAAAAGAGAATAAAAGCCTGTGCTCTCATCTCTCTGCCCTTTCTTAGGTGATCTCAACCTGGTTTGTCACTTTGTGTGCATGTGTGTGTGAGAGAGAGAGAGTGTGAGTCAGTGTGTGCTGCTAAACTAAAGCTCAGTGGCCTTCCTCGGTCCACAAGCAAAGACGTGATGTGACCATCTGACTGGATTTACTGTGACCCAGTTAAGCTGAATCCTCGGCTACTGCTGCCACGCTGCCACCTGGCTTTGCTTTCCTAAATTCCTTCTTAATTGAACAGACAGCTTACCAAGGGAAGACACAACAACTTTCAAAAGGCATTTAGGTAGGTAGTTTATTTTTCCTTGAGGTGAGGTTTGTCACTGGCTTAGTCATCAGAAACGTGACTTCACCCCGCTCCCCTCTGCTCCAAGCACACTGAGCCTTGGACTGGGATAACTACAACAGTCATTACTATACTGGCAGACGTATAAATCTAATCTAAGCAATCAACAAGTCTACATCTTCATTTTATTTATTCTGCTGGTGAATGCCGTTCGGAGAGATGAATGGTTTGTGATTTTGAGACATAATTACATCCAGCTGAGGTTTTTGGAGCTGTCCTTAGATATGCCATTTTCCGCTCAATAATAGTCTGCATGATTCCTGGCTGTGAGATTGCTGTTTGTCCAGTTATGGCAGCTCCTGCTTTCCAACATTCCCCACAGGCCAAAAGTGCTGATTCTGCGTGCTTTTATAAGAGAACTTATTCTCTCTTAATCGCAAAATGGTCTACAGATGCCTTTTTTTTGTGCGAGTCAGCCCCAGTTTGATTAATGTGATCGGGGAGCGCTGAAAGTGCTGCCAGGCTCAGAGGTGTCACCCAACACTGCTGAATAAATGAACAGAACTAATTGTTTGTTTATTATTTGAAATATTAATAACATTCAATGTATGAGGTCGTCACTTGAAATCACTATTTGGGACAAACGTGCTATGGCTGGTGTAGCTTCGTAAAAACATTAACAGTAATAGCATCCACTGCACTGGCATTAGGACATTTAATAAAAAAGGCTACATTAGTTGGACTTTGATGCAATTATGTTATTCTCTTAAGAAAGAAAAACCGTGTCTATTTATAATTCAAGTAGCTTGCATAATGTTTTTGGGAAGTGTTGGGGGGTAAACATTTGAAGAGGAAACTGCTGGAGATGGCAGCGAAGATAGTGGCTTCTTTTAATGAGATGATGAAATATTCTCCAACAGCTTACTGCACATTGCACATCTTCACTTTACTGTATGTCATTCAAAGAGAAAAACGAAGTGAAATGCTATCACAGTTACAGTTGCACACTGCCATAGGGACCTTGAATGCAAGTGAAAGTGGCCTTGACGATTATCATTAAGTATGATTGCACTTCAAGGATCCTCAAGTTCTAAGCTGACAAGTATTCCCGAGCCACTGATTAATGGACTATTATACAGTATGTTCTGCTCTAGAGCCACTTAGAGGACACTTTAGGGTTTCCACAGACAGTGGGGTAATGAGACTGTACCGTGCTTGTGTACGAGTCTTGGACATCCAAACCAAGTGAATATGTTCTAATGTTGCAGTTTGGAGCCTCATCAGGATTTCTGCAGTCTGCCTCTCTAATGCTGCAAGTTTAAAGAGGATGATGCTGAATCTGGAGCCTAAATCCCATCTCCCTCTTGGTGAAAACCCCAGGCAAAGTTTTGTTTACGCTGTGCTTTATCAGTGATCTGGGAAGCATTGTAAATCCTTCACATCTCCTCTTTCATCTCCATACAGCACCTTGATCCTCACTGCGTCATTAGTGCTGCGGCAATAATGAGAGAGTGGGGTGAAGAATTGCAACCTTCTGGATACATTGCTTTTGTACGGTGTATATAGTGTGTGTGTGTGTGTGTGTGTGTGTGTGTGTGTGTGTGTGTGTTGTGTGTAGAGTGCTCATTATAGAAAGACTTTATGTAAATCCAAAAGCTTCTGTTGTTGTTAATCTTTGTGAGGAAGCGATCCCCAACATTGTATTGTGCAGCACACAGCTCTCAAAATGAAATAAGATGATGATGTTGATTATGGCTGATTGCTATGGAGCAAATAGCCAGATCTGAATTATTCTGAAACATTTAATCAGTAACTTCATTTTGTTTTATCGCACAATGGACAATCTTCTGGAGTAGCACAACAAACCAATATATTGGTTTGCAGATGTATAAGGTGAATACTTTCCATTTTCATATATTTTATAGCAGTCATTGTCGTTTTTGTACTTTATAGTTTCTTCTCTGGCCGCATTCGAAAATTCTCTGAAACCTGAAATGTAATGTATATCAGAATTTTTCACCTGCCTTGCCGACTGATTTCATCATTCCATCAGTCTTGGTTATTTTGTGCCATTGATAGTGTCTATAGTCCGTGCTGATTGAGAGGACTTTCCACCCTGTCAGTAAAATCCTAGGAGAAACACTTAACATTAAGACTGCTTTTGACATTAAAAAAACCCTCATTTTATAGATGCATTAGTGACAATGGGAGTGAAGTGCAAAAATGTCAGTATTGCATTGAAAAGCCATCAGTCAAACTCTCCATCAAATCTGATCTTGGGCGATCATATGGTTCAGTTATCTTCATGAGCAGTGACAACATATTCAAACAGCGGTGTGTCAGATCTCATTTGATTTGCAAGTGTGGTATTACACTGCTGGATCTGCCTAACATTATTTGACGTCTTATCATTATTCCAGTCTACATTAGACCCCCTATTACTGCTGGCAGAATATAGCCACACTCTTAATTTTCTAAATGAACATGTCCTTATGCTAATTGAATGGGGTTTTAATAGCTCTCAGTAGACAGCATTTAGAGTGAAGGAGAGAAAAGCTATATGAATGTCCCCATTGCCCATCCACATCTCCTGGAGACAAAAAGTGTACTATTAAGTACTGATGGCACATGTGGATGTCCAATTAGGACACAATGCAAACAAACAGTCTCCAAGCAGCCAGAGTATTTGCAAATGTAAAGCCAACAATACAAATGGGACTCATAGGGATCAATAACCTGTTTCCTGCTCCTTTGTATGCTCAGTTTATCATAAAAAGGTCTAGAAAGAAGCAATGCTCTACAGTTAGTTTCCAAGGAAGGTCTCCCTCATGGCTTTTAAAGCAAGCTGTCTGGGCTGTTCTGATGTATCGTCAGCTATTATTCCTGATGCCTCCCATGGGGTCGTCCTCTCCATAAACTCTTCCCCTTCACTAAGCCCCTGCCTCCCATCACCAGCATGCTTGTTAAACAGACACACACATTAGTCTAACTCATGTTTCCTCCGAGGCCCACAAGCCTGCCAACCCAAAGCTCATGCTTATCACTCAGCCTCTGCCCCGTGTGTGTGTAAGTAAATGTGTGTGCATAGCTGCTTGCACACATTTATACTAATGTCCTGCCCTCAGATAAAACCTCTCAAGGATGCATACATTTTTCTTTATCCAAGCATTCTCTTTATCACCTTGTGTGTAAGGTTTGTGTTGCTTGAACTGTAAAGAATTTGACCCAGAATCCATTAGCAGAGGAGCAAACATGCAAATGTTCTACTTGAATGAAAATAGAAATATCCAGATAAGGAATCTTGTGAAAAATTATTCTAATATATGGTTTAACATATCATTGCAACATATATTCAGACTCATCTGCGCCAAGAGGAATGCCGTTTTTGATGCATCAATCCCTGCAGGTCAAGTGAAGTTTGAATGCAGCCGCATCACTGTATCTGGATACACATAAGTTCCTCAATAGAGTTTAGGTCAAGCACATCAAAACTATTCTAAAGTATCAAATAGGGAAACATACCCCAGGGTAAGCTAAGCAACTGTAAGCAAAACCAAGTCAAAACATCAATGGGATGAACTAAATCTGCAGAACTAACAGACTGGATGTGTTAAGATCCTGGCCTGTGCAGTGGAGCATCCTGTTTCCTAGGAATGTAAAGACGTCAAGTCAGCTCCTGCATGAGCACAAACAGTATGCTCCTGGTAAACACCAGAAGCAGGCCATTACACAACTATTAGTGAGGAAATAAACAGAGCAAGCCCAGTCCAATGAAATCTTTTGGTAATTTGACCTAAAGATTTTCTCATTATTGTCTCAGTTATTTTCTAGTTGTTACATTGTGTCGGTTATTTAAAAATCAACTCTTGTTAAATGTGTGTTGGCTGGTCACTGCTCCTTTTAGCAATATTCCCCTGTGCATGCTTTTTTAAATTAAATGACATTTCTTGACTTCACAAAGAGCATTTTCAAAATTGCACGCTGTGAACATTTGTGTACATTTTTGTATCTGGAATGTTTGTTTCATTTTGGATATCTGACATTAGAGTTTTGACTAGTAAGAATTGTATTGTAGATATCTAAAATGGGAGTTCTTCCTAGTAATAATTCTATTGCAGATATCTGGAATGTTCATTCTGGATAGGAAGAATGACGTGGATATCTGAAATTGAAAGCCCCATACACATGAATTGGAAACGTGACGTCATTTGTAATAGTAAGAATGATGTTGTGGATATCTGAAATGACAATTGTAGATAGGAAGAATGTCATTGTGGATATCTGAATTGTTCTTTTTGACTAGGAAGAGTTGAATTACGGATATCTGCAATAAATATCCAGTCTAGCTATTAAATGTTAAAATGGCTTGCCATAAATGTAGCTTAAATTTGTATCCAAATCGGTAAAAAAATGAAAAGACATTCTCTCTTAAAGTGTTCAGTCCATTAATCTCTGACAGAAATTCAGTCAAGGATGATGCCTCCTTTATCAAAAAAACTTTTTTTAAGCTGATACAGAAAGTGAATGTGAATGTAAAACCAAAACTGGAGCTGCTCATAACAACAAACTCTTTTTTTTTTTTTTTTCTTCCTATGTCTCACCCCAGAGGTACACTGGACTGCTTCCAATAACACTGCACCATATTTTCACACCCAGATGCAGAATATTTGCTGGTTAAAAAGATTTTAAAATCACACCAGATGCTCACAGTTTTACCACAAGAATTAACTCTTTACGTGATCCAAATTCAATATCTTTCTCACAAAGCTTTCCCCTGAAGTCAATCAAAACACACAGTACATGCTGGTAGATTTTGGCATGTTAAATATTACTACTTCCAGCGCATAAACTGCTATAAAGTAAAATAACTTTTAAAATGAGAGCCTCAGAAAAAAGCAAAACGGCTGTAAAAATGAATTCTAAAGGGTGGTTCTAATAAGCAGTATACTCTTGTGATGTCTGACAGCTCAGTAAAAGACTTGTGTTATAGTCTGGAGATAGCGCAGCTGTGTCTTAAAAGTGGCCAATAACATTGTAAAATCAATGTTTGAGCTCAAAGGCAGTCTATGGAAGATGCTTGTAATGAAATGAGGCATTTTGTCAATCTACTCTTTGCCACATAAACTGATTAAACTGTAACACTGCAGCATGATGCATCATATAGTAATCTGAATGGCAGTAAGGGTGGTGGTAGTAGTGTGCTTAGCACCTCATTTCACAATCAAAACTTCATCAACAACCTCTTCACATTCATTCGGAACGGTAGTATCAGAGCAAATTGTGTTTGGCTTTAATCTCAGGAGAAACATGCCCGGTGAATTCTGATGAAGCTACGTCTTTGCTACAAGTTCTTTAGATGCTCGTCTAATCAAAGCCGCACCATGCTGCTAGCCTACGGCTCCGCTGTCGACAGCTTGGGGGATTCAAACTGATTTCCCTTTTGGTCAGAGTCACTCTTTTGAGGGTCCAACTCGCTCCGGCGCTGGGCAAGAGTACTATCCTTGTCATTGATACCTAGCTTACTATTGTTTGATGCTGGGCATGTCTCTGCGGCACCCCAGCTCATCTATCACAGTAACTGTGAATGGCGGACATGAGCAGAGGAGGAACAGAGGCAGGCTGCTCCGACCCTCCCTTCTCTCACTATACACTTAGTAATCTGTGCTGAGGCTATTCCCCCAATGGAGAATGGAGACCTTGTGTTCTGAGGCTCCAGATGGGCAAAAACAACACAGCACACAACACTACTCCAGAGAGATAAGGCGATGTGAGGATATTGTGATGCGTGCTAGCTTTTTGTGTAAAAGTGATAAAAATGTAACGTGATAATAATAAGTTATTTTCTCATTCAGCTTCTTACTATGAGCAATGGGCTCATGCATGAACACAATATTTTATGCAACAGTTCACGTGAGAGATTTCTGGATTGTTGTTTGTTTTTCTCACTACTTTGAAGTTGCCGAGTTTGGAAAAGGTGATGTCACGGATTTTAATGCGCCAATCAGAATCAAAACATGACAACAGTTGTCAGGTTGATTGCTTATGTTGTCAGGCCACTGCCAATCAAATCTGATCAAACCACATCCACACTGTCCTGAAGAAGCAGATTATTAAATGTTTAACTATTAATAAATGATATTGGTGTTTTGTTTCCCAAACTTTAACTTTGATTAATGCTTATTTAGTCACATGTTTCATATTATAGTGAAATACTTAAAAACTACTTTAAAAAAAAGTTTTCAGGGGCTTTAATCCATAAAACTACACTAAAATTATGAAAACATCAAATTTAATTGCACATAGTGTATGTACAACAAAGCCTTGAACATGTCAAACACTTGACACAAATGGATCCAACTGACAAAGGATACGGGCCTGTCTGTGACGAGGAAATAGTACAAAACATCAAATAGTGGCCATTAACTACACAGTTTATTTGCCTCGTACTCTGCGTAGTTTGGTTGTCTGGCACTGAAAGCTTGCAGGGCAGTGAGTATTCTGGTCACGTCTGCACTGGGCAGTTTGAGTCTGTGGCGGAGCAGACAGGCGAACAGATCCACGTGCGGGGCCCCTGGAGGCGAGAGGCGGTTAACCCTGTAGCGCAGCTCCACCAGCTGCAGCAGAGCCGAGTCCTGTGATCCCTGAGTGTACGGGTAGTCTATCTGAAGAATCAGGTCCTGGATCGCCTCAGGGTCAAAGTGTATGCTGTATCCGAAAAGCTGCATGCTGTTCACTTTCATGTAGCCAATGTTGTTAGACGGCTCTGTTGCCTCCAGAGGCTCATAGTACACCGTCATGTTTTTGTTTCCTCCTGTCACTCCCACAGGGTCCCTGATACGACTCCTCAGGTAGAAATGAACTGTCTCAAAAAAGCTCTTCCATCTGTTTCCTACAGTTAAAGTCCAATTATAGCAGTCCAACGGGATATCCAGCTTGGTCCGCTCCCAGTCAGGGTATCCGTGCTGACCTATAGGCATGGTCCAGCTCTCTGAATGGCTGCCCCCAAAGGGATTCACAAACAGAGACAACGCCGGCTCCAGAGTGCTGTTTCTGGTGAGGCAAAACTGGAGGGCGAGTCCGAGGAGCATATGAACGCGGTTGGACTTTACCCGGTTGCTCTTAAGGGTAAGCAGCATTCTTTTCCTCCAGGATGGGTCAAACCAGGTGTTAACACGCACATCATTACTCACAAACACAGCATTCAGAGCGATGCGCGGGTCACGCCGCTGGAGCAGGTAGCGCAGCTCCAGATCCTGCAGGTCTCGGTCACTCTCCAAGCCAAGGTAGGGGTCCGTAGGGTCGGGCACGGCGGGCCGGCAGGCTCCCTGGATCAAGGTGAAGCCGAGGTTGCAGCCGGAGCATCGTGTCCTGTTCTCTGAGGAACAGGAGGAACAGCGGACACCGTCGCCCACAGAGCAGGGAATGAGGCCCTGGCAAGGCGGATGGTTGTAGGGGCAGGAGCAGCTGCGGCTCTCGTCACTGTAAACACCAACCTGGTTGTTCTCACTGCAGTATAAAACGGAGAGGGCGTAGCTCAACCAGAAGTGCAGAGGCCTGAGAATGAAATGACAGTTGTGTTAAACACTTCAAGCTTAGAGATACAAAACTTCTGTATTGGCTATTAAAGAATATCTAATGCATATTTGTTACTTTGGGTCTCATGTTTTTTTTGGATTATGCATGCAATGAAGGAAATGTTTTGCCCAAGAAGATTAATCCTGCCTTTCAAAATATGTGTTGTTTTGATGTGCAGCAAAAACTATTTTAGCCAAACTCCGACTCGGCTGGAGTTCCAGAAGCAAAATCAGATCAAACTGAATATTTGAATCTATTGAATTCCCCTTCTGTGGTGCTGATGGGTGGTGATGACACCCACATAACAGATGCACATACCCATACATACTCTTATTGTCTCGTAATTGTCTTCTTTTCTTTAAAGTTTATACTGTTTATTTTACAGCAGATACAGCACATAACAATGTTATTTAAATAGGAGTACAATAAATAAAAAACACAATATTCTGTTCCAAAGGGACACAAAGAAACATACTTACCCAGTGACCCTAAACTACTATTGAGTCCTTTTTTTACAAGCAGAAGGGGTGTGATAAAGATGTGTAATTGGATTGTGAACTAAGAGAGGCTGTGCCGGCATTTGACTAGAGAGCTGATGTATTGTGTCATTTAGTTAATTTCCCTGCCAGAAATAGCTATCAATATAGAGTGTTCATGAGAGTGGCATAAATCTGAGAGAATTTATAACCACAGTGGTCTCTGGTAGGCTGCTGAAATAGAGTATCCAGGTGGGAGTGCTGCTGAAACAGCAGCTGTACCAGTAAAGAAAATACAGTAATGAATATAAGCAAAGTCATCATGTATTGCTGGCCACAGCAGCTTAAACTCCTGGATGGGATTCCGTTCAAACACATTTTAGGATGCTGGATTGATTGTAATGCGTTTTAAACCTGCAGACAGTTAAATGTGTCTGTTTGGCCAAACATGATCCCGTTTGTGCCCCCCCCCTACGGTGGAACAGAGGAGCAGCTTTGCTCCTGTCAGCACATTTCGCCTCACTCCACAACTTTTCCTCAAGTGCCTTCTAATAAGTACCGTCCCGCTCTGCTGCTTTCTCCCAGCACCTGGTGCATAAATCATTTTCATAATTATAAGTTTTGGGGAGCACCTTGGGTTAACATGCTGTGGTATAAATATTCCCCTCTCTTGCTCTTGTCTTGCCTCTTACCTTGTCCTCTGCAGGACTATTTTGGGCTTTTTTCGGCATCTCTTGCTGAGGCTGAAGAGCTTGTTAGCGGCGTGGCGAGCTTTGGTAAAAAGCTGGTTGCTACTGGTCTCCAGCTGCCTGTAGCGCTGGAGCATGCTGGCATCCGTCCTCCACATGTGTTCCACAACAGATGTGTTTACAGCGTAATGGGTTGGCAGTTTCCCAACAAAGCTTTGGAACTCCTCTGGTAGGAGAAAAAGCACATGAATGAGTAAACTCTGCCTGTGGCTATGTGCTGCAGGGTAACATTATTCCCGGAAAAAAGAACTGTCTACTCCTCATTGTTTGTCCCAGAAAAGCAAACAGCTCAAGAGGAGAAATAACAACTGCAACATGCCATGAAAGCATGTTTTGTTATTTTGAATTTCTTTGGAGGGAATGCTGATCTCATGAGCATGTCAGAGGACATCTTTATTTGCACATAGGTGCACACATGAAAGCATTGCACTCTCTGCCACTCTCTTTCTGTACTATAATAGTATAGTACAGCAGGTTCTTCCTTTCTGATTTGTGCCACAAAACAGTCTATCAGAGTTGCTGCAAATGTCGTAAATGTGAAAGAATTCCCTTTCTTGCCAAGTGTTAGATGAGAAGATTGATACCACTCTTATGTCTGCACGGTAAATATGAAGCTACAGCCAGCAGCTAGTTGGTTTAGCATAAAGACCGGTGTGTGTGTGTGTGTGTGTGTGTGTGTGGGGGGGGGTAACAATATCCACCACATTGTGAGTTATATGCTGGACTATTTTTACACTTCGGTTTTTTTAAGAATTGAACAAACAAGATTTCATGTGTTTGATATTTACAGTACAGCTAAGTGGTATTCTTCTCATATAACTCTTAGCAAGAAAGCAAATAAGCGTAATCCTTAAATATCGAACTATGCCTTTAATTACACTTTTTTGTGATTCTTTACAGCATTTTGGTGAGAACAGATGGACTTTTTAAAATATCTGTGTATTTTCAGACACTGCAGCCCTGAGCACCTAAAGAGCACCAGAAGCATCATTTGATCTGATACAATGACTGACAGGTCTCTTGATTCAGCGTCTGGCAGCTGCCAATGTTTGACAGCCAAGAATACCTTTAGAACAAAAACAAGACAAGAATAAATTTATTTTCTTTGTGAAAAATAACCTGTCCTGAAGTCCAGCATTTTGAGAGTTTTAAAAGCCAATGTTCCACCCGTGAGTTTTTGACAGCATCATTCAAGCTGACATTTCCAGGTCTCATTTTGGTGTGTCATAGTGAATTAAAGTCCCTGACTCACCGGATTCCTCAAACTTCTGGTAGGTCAGCCTCAACGTGTCTCTGATGCGCAGCAGGTTGCTTTCCAGAGTGTCCAGGTCAGAGAGAGGACAGTTACACTGAGGGAAGTCCACACTGCACTTGCACCAGCAGTCGCTGCTCTGGCAAACAAACTGGCCCTCAGATTTACAGCCGATATAGTTGAGAGCCGCCTGAATGAAGCGGCTCTGCAAGTAGCCTGGTAGGATGACCTGCAGCCCTGTGGAAGGTATAAGACTGGATGAAGATGGGCTGAGGTCTTTATTTTGGGCGTCCTTGAGCAAAAATTCCATAATAATCTTTCAACATATTGTTGCATAGTGGTCTGAGAGAAAACTAGACTCCTGCGCCTCCTCTTGGCTCTGTATTCAGGCTTCAGATAATCTAGCTGTCACAGGAGACTTTGGTCAATCACAGGTCATTTCAGAGAGAAAGAGAGCGTTGCTATTGGCTGTTCTGCACAAAGAGGACAGAGGGAGAGCTGCAGGAAGAGCACTCTACTTCAAATTCTGCCGTTCTTTTTGCATTCTACCCACTGCATCTTTAAGCCATTTGAAACACAAAAATGAGCCACATTGTTGCACTGGGTACAATGTTCTTTCATTACTATGAACATACACACTGTCACATTTTGATTCAATGCTACATACACTCCTGTCCTGCTGCCGCAAATACTCACAACACATCGATTAATCCACGGCTGAATATAGTCAAGAACACATACTCTATTTGCTCCTGTTTGAGTAATGTTAACAAAAAAAACCCAGTGCCCAGGTGTATTAGGAATTTCTTAGTACAAACAAGAAAAAAAGGAAAAGAAAAGAAACTTATACTTGTGACCCGTTTTTAAATGTTTATGTCTTTAACACACAATGGGCTTGGAGCTGTGTTCCTCAGGGAAAATTGGAGAGAATTAAGAAAAGGACACAGGACCTTTACTTGGTCTTGATGAGCTGCAGCATTTATTCATGGTCAAACTGAAACCTACACTGTGCATTACCTCAACTTGATAACTTATTATCGCCAATTTGTTCTCCGCTGCGAGCATCAAAGCTATATATATATATATATATATTTCTGGCAGAAAGCTCTGAAGGCTAACTTCTTCTGTGTGCGCCAAAAGGTGAGGCGTGAGTGGAGCTAAGGTGGGCCGAATGAAGCCTACAGTCTATACTCTTCTCATGTGGCCATTCAATAAACTGCAGTTCTGACATTTTCACATTGGCTTTATTGTTCAGCACCGGAGGTTGCCACTGGGGTGAATATGAGGCTACTGCTGATGTCACCATTATGATCTAGGGAGCAGATTTTACCTTGTAGTTGAACCTTGTTTTCTGGACTGTGAACCAGTACAGAGCTGACTGTGTCCAGATTGTCATAGTTGCTGCATCCGAGCGGCCCAGTTCTGGTTTCCGTCACCTGCAAAGAAATCAAGAGAATGTGAATCTTTTGTATTGTGATTTTTTTGTTGTCATTTCATCTCTTGAGTTTGCCAATACAGAGAACAAGACAGCGGATAAACTTAGTTTAGTCAGTGGGGAAAGTCCTCTATCATGTAACTTTTACATGATCTTTTCGTATTAATTTGATTCGTGACTCATTTTTACTTTACGTGTATTTTGAAATACCAAAAGAACATTGAAAAGCCTCATCAAAGGCTTTTTATGCCTCAAATGAATTTTAAATGCAATGAGTCACAGAAGTGATATTTAAAAGGACTTCGTTTAAAAAGCTTTCTCAGAGAGAATAATTGGTTCTGATCTAAGAGAAGAAATCAACTTCCCTTCAACTGAAAAACTAGGAAACATAGGATATGTGGGTGGGTCAATCTAACGGGGGTCTGGGGGTCCTCTGGGGTAACAGAGTAGATGTAATTTCCTGTATTCTAGTGCCTTTTTAACAGGTTTGTGGCTTGAGGATCTCTTAATGCTTGTATGCAATTTATGTTAAATAAATTTCTTTAATGCTGTCAAAACAATGAGTGAAGTGGAAAGGAAATCTGTTGTCAAAGTGCCCCACTGCATTCTCCAATAAACTACATTCATCATCCAATCATTTCTACTACTACTAAGATTCACTAGGACCTGAGACCTATGTCTCAAAGCTAAATTGTGTTATCTTGGTGGCTTTGTTCACACACACATTTTACACACATACAATAACACTGCTAGAGAGGTACCCCGGACAGGCGGGTCAAAAAGTGTCAAAGCAGTTATTTATAACTTACAGAAACATTGCGTGCAATAGGCCACTTTTTACCATCTCTTCCCCTTTCTCTGTTTCTCCCTGTCTCTCAATTTAAATTATATTCAATATGCTTTATTGGCATGATTGTAACAAAGACAATATTGCCGAAGCATCAAGAAGGCTCATAATGAAATTTAAAAGAAAAAGGTACAAATCATAAAATCAAGAAAATAGAAAGAAATCTATGAACACTTGCTCTGTGTGTGTGTATGTGTGTGTATTGAAATTGGTGTGTGTGTTTGTGGTGATGTGTATGTTAATGTTAAACCACACACACCGCTGCAGCGCTCTGTTGTCTCTCTCCTCAGTCCTGACAATTATGCTTCTTCTGGTTTTCGACATGGTAAAAATGTGGGTGGTCCCTCATATAATAGCTTCGGGGCCCCTGACTGATTTACATCTCTGCTTAATTTAAACAATAATTCATCTTGATGTTAAACTTAAAATTTATGACACGCTGGAACACAAAAACACATAACTTGTGCAGATTAACTCGTGCATATTAGCATAAATTTATGCTCAGGATCCATCCTATTTCCTCATCCTCAATACCATGTGTGATTTTAATGAATGGCCATGTATCGCAGGTACTGCTTTACATCCCTCATAAAAAGGAGTATTCATCTCGCTCTCTTGCTCTTTTTCTCTCGCTCTGATCTTCAATCTGCCTGAACTCCACACACACTGCAAAGTGGCAAATAAATGGAAGTCAGCCTGCCTGGAAATTAATGGAATGATATTTATAATCCATCAAGCTGATGCACAACCATAGGAACACATTCTCAGTTTAGGAGGGGAAAGGGGGGAGGAGGGTCACTTGTCTTCATCAGTGGCTACTCACTTTAGCATCTACGTTTGCCCCTCAGGCTGATTAATGTGTACACTCTAATGGCCATTTCAGATGATAAAAAGGATGATTGGTGTTTCATAGTACAGGCACCGCCACTGCTGCTTGCCTCGTTCTGCTTCTTCACTTTCCTCTTTAAAGCTTGATAGCAGGGAGGTGATGGCTTTGAGACATTTTATCTTGTAATATTGTTTTCCACTGCTTTAGTCAGTCACTTAGTTTGTAATGGGTGATTAGCAAAGACACGTTTGACCATCTTACAATAAAATTTCAACAAATTAATTTATCAGTCTGATGCAAATCAAATCATCCCAGTGCCTTCTGCACACGAGTTTTTTAAAAATGTTTTTTATGTTTTATATGAAAATAAACTGCATGCTTAAAAGAGAAAAACAGGAGAGATAGATTTGCTGAACCCCTGCAGCTTCAACAGGTGAAGTCCCTGGTGTCAAGCCAATTCTGTAAATAAGCATTTGTTCTTAATCCTACCTGATTAAAAAAGTTCTGGAAGTAAATTCCCTGAGCTGGAATTAAAGGATTTGTTAGTGCATGTTAGCACTTAAAGTTGAGTTACCAAAGTGTCATGAATTTTAATTTTTTTTTATTTAACCAGGAAGAGACTCACTGAGATTAAAAATCTCTTTTTCAAGAGTGTCTTGGCCAAGACAGGCAGCAGTACAACCACACATACAGTACATACATACACAAAATACACAAAAACACTAAAAACATAAAACAACTGAAACAGCAAATCCTTCAAAGTCAACCAGAATCCTAAACACATCAGGCAAAACATCTACAGCCAGATGTGGCTGCCTCCAAGTCAATCAACATCCTCTTAAAAGCGACCAATGAGACCAGCTCAGTAAGTTTCATGGATTTCTGTAACTTGTTCCATCTAGAGGGACCAACAAACTTAAACGCCTTTTTCCCCAGCTCAGTTCTAACCTTTGGAACAGACAGAAGGAAAAGATCCTGGGAACAAAGATTGTAAGTCCCGGTACTATTTACACTGATATAGGTCAGAAGGTATGATGGAAGGAGACCTAAATAGCCTTGTATATGAAGATATGCCAGTGTTGAAGTCTCCGTGTTGATAAAGAAGGCCATCCAACACGTTCATACAGTTCACAATGGTGAGTGAGGGCTTTCATACCAGTGATGAACCTCAGAGATCCATGGTATACAGTGTCCTTTAATTTAAACGTCGCTCTACACACATTGTGTGGTGGAAAGATGTAGAAGTACTGAACTTTGAGGTACTTATATGCTACTTTATACTTCTTCTCTTCTTCCCTCTTTCTGAGAGAAATATTGTATATTCGATCCACTACATTTATTTTAAAGCTATAGTTATTTGTTACTTTTCAGATTAACACTAAAATTGTGTGTAACAATATTACACATATGATCTGTTTGTAAAATATGAGTCCTTGTTATAGATGAAACTACCAAGCAGTATACAATGCTGTTTAAATTAGCTCCACCTCATCTAATTGTTGAGTAAATGTCACTGCATCAACAATATAGATCCAATAATATAATAAAAGACCATTGTCAGGAGTCAGTCTGCATAATAACTGTGTTTTACTGCCCTCTCTTGTTGAAATGTCAAGTCCGTTGTACCTGTAACCAGGCCCAGCAGTGATGTCAAAGTGTACTGACACACCCTGGAGTACATTTCTACGTGTACATCCTTGTAGATGAGAAGTTAAACCACTGACGGTCAGCAAAAAACATGATTTTAGCAGGTGATACATTTTACATTTTGTTGCAAAAACATGTAACATTTACTTACAGCAAGTAACATTTTCAATTCAAGACTTTTACTTGTAACTGATTGTTGTGACTGTTGTAAGTGTGGTATTGCCACATTTACTTTTACGTAAATTATCTGAACACTTCTTCCACTACTTATCTTAGGCTCACAGTAAAAACAATTATGTAGGCATTTATGTACATACTTAAAATAACACAGTATTTAGTTGGTGCCTCATTCTGGGTCAATTCTAACTTTGTGAAATGTGTGTATGCATTTATTTATTGATCAATGTTCCTCCCCTGATGACTGAATAAGTCAAGCAAACATGTTCAGTAACTTCAGCAGAACCCAAAACCAGTCCACCTCGATGCTTTATATCTTGCTGTTCCCATATGAAATGCTGGAGGAGGCTAACAAACACCAAGCCAGTGAAACCACACAGCCTTTATACAGTGCCTGTTTGGCGTTTCATCTAGCAACACTTCTACTTGACCTCCACATACCCGTATGGCGGTGGATGCAATCTGGAGGTGGTGCAGGCGGCGCAGGGTGCTCTCTCTGTCGGTGAAGTAGGACGCAGCCAGCTGGTGGAGGTCCTCCAGGGTCACCGACCCCGTAGTGTTTGAGCTCCTGTTACGGCTGCCATCGGCCCCCGTGGGTGAAGACTCCTGGCTGAGCTTCCTTTTGTCCACAAATATTGTCAAAGACTCCTCCCCTGTTGACAGTCAGGCAGAGGGAAAAGGAGAGCTTCATTAGGTCTGACAGAGCAGCACTAATCTTTCATCTTTCATTAGTATGTTTTCAGATCGGATAGAAAAGCGCAGTAGTGATTAAGGCCTAGTCCACACGTACACAGGTATTTAAAAAAAAAAATCCTGTCTCCATGAAAATGCTAAAACATAATTGAAGTGCTGTCAAGAGCATGCCAAGCCAAGAGACGACAATATGACCCCAGTAGTGCGAAGAAGAAGAAGATGTTGGCCAATCAGAAGCCTAAAAAAAAGCTCTTACTGGAAGACTACCCACCAACTTGAAGTCCAACAGCCTCGTCCAAGACTGGCGACGTTGGCGGTGGGTCTGTGTCGTGCCAGTGTTGGATTATGCAGCAGTGACCTCTGTTTCACACATAGACTATGGTTCCACAATACAATGGAAGTTTAACTGTACATGTATGTATAAATATGTAAAAAAGTCCTGCTAGCAAGCCTGTTACCAGTACTATTTTGGCCACGTCTGCCATTGCAAGAAATGTCGCCTCATTTGTGAAGCCTCACAAAAGGAGTTAACGGCACACACTCTGACGTTACAAGCCAAAAACTTTTCGCTGTCCATGGGACAACACAAAAACAGTGTTTCGAAAAAGTCTTCAAGCTGGCCAGAGTTTTCCAAAAGATCCATTTACAGTGACCTAAAATGCCATTTGTGGACGAAAGGCCAAATGCATAGAAAAAGTTTTGTTTTAAAAATTAAGAATTTAAGAATTTTCTCTTTATTGATCCCCAGTGGGGAGCTACTGCCACCCCCTGTGTACATGTGGACAATACCTGTGCCAATACCTGTGTACATGTGGACAAGGCCTAAGTGCTGTAGGGGAACTGATGGTTTGGATGATTGGATTGGATTAGAGACCTTCTCTGTCTGGCACAGAGAAGGTCTCTGCATCTATTAAACTCCCAAGGAACAGAGAGCTTATCCAAGATCATTGATTAACTTCCCCTAATTGTTCTAATTATCTTAATTATAATACCAAAAATGACATTAACAACAAAACACAAGGTCTCAGGTCCCAGGGATACAAGCACATTCTACAATTGGAAACATCTTAATCACAAACAATTACAATTATTACATTATAAAAAGCAGCCAGGGAAACCAAACTACCACAACAGACTAATTAGGTCTTTTCACACTTTTAACAATAGTAAAGCACATTGTCAAGTCTGTTTCAATATGAGCTCTATAAATGAATCATTGATAATCTTTCTGACATTTAATAATGATGATTGAGATGGTTTAAAGGCTCATGTGATGAATTAGTGGTATGGGCGCTATAAATAGCTACAGCTGTGCACAATGACAGCTGTTCTGGTGCTGTTGGGAGAACTTTGCCGATGCGACACAATCGGTGAAGTTGCACTGCTTCTTTGCTGTTCTTCTCAATGACTGGTCCAATAAGCCAAGTACCCCAATGATTGGAATTTAAAGAAGTATCAGGTGTATGATTTACAAATCAGACCACATTGCTGCGTTTGTGAGTACACACACAGTTTTTGTCGTGAGTTTTATGCATCTGGCCCCAGGACTTTTTTGTGGTGAAGTGATGGAATTCCCATTTTTTGGGGGTTTTTCTGACATATTTTTTCTCCAAACTGCCTCATCTACATTGTTTCTAATGCAATATTTAATTTCCCCCACATTTCTCGGTATAACTTTCAAAATGTGCCCCTGAGAAATTGTATGAAATTGCTAAATTCAGCTGTGGGTTATTACATTTGCAGGTAAAAGCAATAGCATAGTGTCCACACTGTGACCTACTTAACTTGCATGTCATTTATAAGCCCAATACACTTTTAATATGTAAATAAAGGGCTGGCTGAGTTACCAGAAAAATACAGCCAGTGTCTCAGAGTAGTGAGTGCAATTTGACATTAAATCCTCTCTTAACTCCAACAGCAAGTCAAGGCCATTTTTTTAATGCAAGTTTCTTTGGCATTTCTTTTCCAAAATGGTCCCTCGCCACCCTTACAGAGCGTCACTCTGGTGACATTTGTACTTGTAATGCTCTAGTGTATTGAGGAGAAGGATATACAGTAAATACATGTGTTAACAGAACTGCCCACTTGAAGACATGTTCCAGTCAAAAAATGACCAACACCTGACATCTTTTGTTGTAATAGGTCGTCAATTAGATTTCTGGTTTTCCTTCAAATGTGATTTAGCTTAATCAGAAAAACTTCTGCCTGGGATTAACCTTATTGATTTTACTCATACAACACTTCCCAGTTTGACCACAGGAATAAATACATAAGCCATTGCCATTGGTGTGCCATTATGTAAGTCCTCCGAAACTAAAATCATTAAATTGCCTTTGAAAGTGACACATGAGCGCTTTCTGATCTAGGACATCGGTTGTCAGTGCCTTTTACATATGACTGATACAGAAATTATTCATACAACTGTTTTCTGATATGCCACTGCTATGGTTGATGTTTATTTAGGTTTAGTCACCAAAACTGTATGCAAGGAAAAATCACAGTCATGGTTAAAAGAAAACAATGTCTTTTTTTGGCAAGAAAAAACGTATGTGACTTGAACTAAGGACAGTGCTCTTTGTTTCCTGTTTATAGCAACAATCAAGATTTAACTAAATCTTTTCCTATCCTTCATCATGTAGTTTTGGAGCCCAAACCAAACCATCGTAATGTTGGCATATCAGAAAATAGTCACATTAATAGTCATGATCTAATGCCCCTATCGGCAGGATTACATTGTTTGTCAGTGGAAACCAGAAACAAACAGCGGCCTTTTGTGTCCAAGTTCACACTTTCCATCTACCTCGCCTTGCCCCCTACGATGTTTTATGGCTTTAGAACAAAATTATGCTACTTCTGCCTTTGTTTCTGACAGACACAAGTCATAATTGTCATTAGCTGCTAGAGGTCCTTGTTAGGTAAACTTAAACACAGGGCATGTTAAACATTTGAGCAAACAACATTCTCAAAAGGCAATTCCAAAGACATTCTGTCAAAAACATCTGAATTGACTGTTCAAAACTTTAGCTTGCAGCAGACTTCAACTTCGTTAGGATCAAGTTTTATCACGTACAACATCAGCTACGTTAGTCAAAGTCTGACCGTCTCATATCAAGAGTTGCTCCAAGTTAAACATAAGAATTTCACCCTGTTATTAAACAGTTCAGTGTTGCACTGCGGTCTGCTGAGTCCACTCTCAAAGGAGGCGATTATATCTTTGTCTTTTCTATGATGGATTTCTGCCTGAGAGATTTTTGAACACTGGTATAACATGTTTAAACAATAAAGAATTGTTTTGTCTTTAGTTCTGAGATACTGACAGCCAACCCATATGTTTACTGTAGATTTTTGGCCAGTTACTGTATTTGTGGCAATAACATAAAAGCTCACCGATCATCAAAATAATTCTGGAAGGTGACTTGCCAATAATTGTTCTCAACAAAATTTGCCTTTTGATAGTTCCTTCAAATCTGTGTTATTTTCTTTGAGCAGACACTTTTTAAACCCACACTTATTCCTGATATTGAGTTATTAAAGATATAAAGATAAGCCAATTGCATACAAATGATAGTGTTGTACAAAAGTGATGAAGCTTCACTTAGGGAAACGTGCTATTTTTGACAGCCAAACAAAAATATACAATCTTCCTTTCACTGCCTTCTCCAATTTATTTTTTGTACACTATATCGGAGCGATTTGATGTTTTTTTGTGAGCCAAAAAACACTGATCCAGAAAAATTATTATATGCTTTGTTGTTCAGAAAGCAACAGACGGTAAAATCAGTGCTTAAAAAAGAATCACATTAGAAGCTGTGCGAACCAGGCATGCTTTGAAGCACTGTGTACTCCACTGTACCTCCTAGAGTAGCAGAGAAGAGGACGTGGGTGCCATATTTCTTGATTAGACTCTCTGTAATCGTCTGGAGGGTTGGCCGCCTCCCCAGCTGACGGATGGTGTGCATGAAGTCGGGGTCGAGGGGCAGAGCCAGGCCGCCGCTGCCACCAAAACCTTCCCGCTTCTCCACCGCCAGGCTGTTGACCTTCCATCGACCAAACTCCCTGAAGACACAGCAACACACACACATGCACAGAGACATTTGCTCACTTGGCTTAGGCCTTTAGTGGTGTAAAAGGCCCCAGGCGGCTGTTAACAAGCTGTGTAGAAAGAAAAGACAGAGGTGAATGTGTGTTACATACAGTGAGTGACTGTATATCATAGTGTACAGTGTATTAACCACACAAATGCACAAACATTATTAACACATGATGAAGCTGTTATGTATCCCCTGGGGAGCTCTCTAATGTATAAGAAAACCACTTCTAATTACATGCTTGTATTTGTTTTTTTACCAAAGGGAGTACAAGATCACTGTGGGCTTTAAGTCAATCAGGTAGTGGTCAGTTATTTATCCCTTGTTAGGTTTTGCCCATGCTTTTCCCCTGAGAATTACATAAAGTTTATTAGGGCATCGATGTGTCCATTTGATTTGTGTTATTTAACACTATTAATGATGCAGTATGAGAGTGGGTTGTTGATGTTAAGGCTTGATGTCTTTTTCGTCATCAGTGGGTTCAGTCAAGTTTGACTTTGTACTACTCCCACTTGGAGCAGAAGCTCGACATTTCCACCATATATCCAGCACTTTTAACTTTCCATTTAAAATTGTCTGCTCACTTAACTAGTTTTAATGCACTCTTAATCATAGCCAGGGCTGTAGCTACTATTGAGGACATTGAGGTCATGCCCCTGTTATTTTGTCTGGAAATTTGGGGGATTTCTTTAGGCTGATACCAGTAATTGTGGACCAGGATGCAGTATTCTACCAATTGGTTTTTTTAGTAGAGAGGCTTTGAAACTGCATTAAGACCTTTATGTTGAGAAAGAAAACTGTAATTTCTTTATTACAGGATAATAATATCCTAGGGGGTTTCCTGCAAAGACAATAGGGAAGATAGAAACAAAGTTCCGGGATAAGCAGTTGTTGATTTTCAGAGGAATTTCCTTAAAGGAATGGTTTGATGTTTTGGGAAATACGCTTGTTTGCTTTCTTGCAGAGAGTAACATGAGTAGTTTGATACCACACTCATCTGAGAGAGGTATCAATCTAATTATCTAACTCTCACCAAGACAAATGAGTGTCTTTCCCCAAATGTCAAATGTCAATTTTTTTTTAAAGAACTGCTCCAGTCTAGTAGCCTGGTCCTACCAGACTCTTGTACATTTCATTTGTACAGAGAGTCTGGCCACTTTCCATTGACAAGTGTTAACTTCCGTGAAGGCGGGTACTCTGTTGAAGTTTAAAACTATTGGATCTGCCCAGAGCCACTCTGGATCTGCCATACCCAGTTGCTAACGTTTGGTCGTGAAGTATGTCATGCGCATGTGCAACAAGAGGGGAGACCGACAACTATGCATCATTAGCGTTAGCCTTAGCCAACTCCTTCACACCTAAGAGAGCGAGCTGGAAAATGTAACTTTTCCCGAACCCCGTGGTGGCGGAGGGCCACAACATCATGGCCACCAACACAACTCAGCAAATATTGTTCTTGCTCGGGCTTTAACTTCTGGATATTCTGCAGCGTTGCCACAACGGACCGAATGGCTTCGCTTGCATCTTTCTAGCGCACGTCCTCATTCTCAGCCACTCCCTCTGTTCACTGATTGGACCACCAAATATTTGGAAGTACGTAGGAGGGAGGAGCCAGGCTACCAGTCTAGTGGTTCAGGTGTTAAAACATACTCAGGTTGGTTGGAAACATATTCTGTGCAGTAGAGCCCTGCATTTCAGCCCAAGCCTGATGGGGCCCGACTTATTTACAGGGCTTTGGGCCGGGCTTTGGGCCAACATTTGGGCCAATTTTCACATCATACCTCCCTCTATGGTGAAATTACAAATCACAGCTAAATGCATGAATTTCTGTTGTATAGATGTTCGGCCATTTGAAACAATAGCAGGGAACGGTTTCATACAGTTAGCATAGGAGCTGATAAATGTAGGTGCAGCCCATGGCCGACTGTCAGCTACAAGTGTACTCCCTGACCTCACCACAATTTCACGAAAGTGCAAAGAAATGGCGATTGCTAAGAGAGGGGATGTGGTTGAAGAGATCAAGGGGGTCATGTTGTTGATAAATGTGGACATGACAAATGACATGTGGACGGATGATCACCGTAAAATAAGCTACATGTCAATCACATGTCACTATATGTGCAGTCTGCCTGTCATAGCTAGTGGATTGTTGGTAATTGGTACGGACAGCAAATATACTACTACTAATAATAAATCATAATTTCTACGTTTTCAAAATAGCTACTTCTAAATATTTCCACATACCCCCTGGTTGTGAATCTCTGATATCTGTCACTGTTGTCTGAACAAGCTTGCCACAGCTTTAAATAACTCCTGCATGGATAAAAAAGATCTTATTGGCATGCAGCACTGCAACTCCCACAGCAACAGAAAGACGTAAAACCAAAATAAAGTCCCGCATCATCGGCTGCCATTACTTGTTATCTTGTGCCCTTTGGACACAAGTCTCGCTGAACTCCAGCTATTCACAAACCGTCTGGGAGACACAGCTGCTGCTCTCTCTCTCTCTCTGTTCTCCCTTCTCTCCATAGCATCAGTTAATGTCTACCTCTCCCAGCGTGCTGCCCGCTGCTCTGTGTACCTATCTCCTTCTGGGAGGCAATCAAATCACTGCCATGAGAAAAATGATCGGCAGCGAAATAATTGGGGAACCAGGACAGTGTGGAGTGTGTCATTACAGCCAATCATCATAATGAGGGGACAGGCTGAGTGCCCGTCCCTGGTGGACAGATAGGCATTGTGGTTTCAGCCCAGGGTTTAGCCTACAGCTATTCCATCAGCATGCACATATGGCAAAAGAGGGGTGTCTTCTGTAGGAATGTATTCAGTTATCTAAAGATAAAGGTTTACTGTATGTACTGTAAGCAATCAATAGTGATGAAAACAAGTCAAATGAGGGAAAACTCTACAAAAGGAGCAGTGAGGAGAAAATTGACAGCTTAATCACATACTGCTGCATGACTGACAGCCATGTGATGCTCATGGTGATGTTTCAGTTATTACAGAGGTCACAGGGGCAGAATAAGCAGTTCAGACTCCAGTCTATTTAAGAGCACAATGAAAAATACTAAGCATCTGCAACTCTGTGGGGACTGTAAAATATATAGCTATGTGTATAGTTATGACATATTTCTAAGAATAAATCCTTCTGTGTTTCCACAATTGATTTTTTTCCTGATATCTAAAAGACAGTATTGGCCAAAACAGGCAAATGACCAAAGTTGGGTCTCATTTTGGAGTCTTCCCTAAAATCCTTAATCCCTAATCCTTTTAACAGCCTTTGGGTTAGAAATGCGAGCAGGCTTCTGACAGGTTGCAGGATCGACTGCTTCAGGGTAAAAGACCCTCGAGCGGTGAGATGTCTGCCATCCGATACAAATAGTGGCCTGCCTTCAACAGTCCGAGCTGTCTGCTCCGTTTGTCATTTCCAATGAATTTCACTAAATATGTGACTGGTTTGGAAAAGAAGAAGCCTCAAGTCAGGGGGCTATTGGGACATTAGTGCAGCAGGTCTATTGAAAAAAAAATGCAGCTGTCACTAAGAGATAAACACCACAGCCTAAATGATTCCTGAGAGGAGATAACGGACCAGTTGATTCATGCACATACAGATGCAGAGCATGAAGTAACTCTTGAGGCATTAATAAGTCACCTTAATGCTAACTATATAAAAACTGCACTAAAGCACACAAGAACAGACTTCACAAGAACATCTCCTTCTCTGCAAGATCCAAAAATCTCTCAATATCTACACCCAAACAACTGTAGGTAAAGCAACAACATATCAACACACAGACCTTTGACAAAATCATAAACATAAACATTAACATATGCAATTACTAATATATCTAATTCAGACCCATCTTATTGCATGTGTGTTCCCTAAACACTGACTGGAATGCATCGATCAACTTAATGGACACCTAACAGTTGTGACAAAGCAAAAATACAGTATACTGCATCTTAAGAAATGCTTGTGAAGAATATTTAGACAAAGGCAGCAGTGAAGTGCAGCACTGCAGGAAGTCACTGAAAGAATGTACAGTAACTGTTCACACACTGCCAGGGGATTAACTCCTGCTGTATAATCGAATGTAAAAACACTGAAGCAAAAACCCAAGAAAGGAATAAATCAATGTTTGGTGCTATACAGTATTCACATTAATGATCAGTTTTCACTCAGAATACGTAAAGGTATTTGCAAAAAGGGCACACTTTGCATTGCTACAGTAGTTATTCAGATTTGCTCATCAGCTTGCAACTAATTTGGTACAGGTGTGATACCTGTGAGGGCTATCCTGAGAGTGTGCAGGTTTTCATTCCAATCACTAGAGCAGCTGTTTTCACTGATTGCTTCCATTTTGGCTCAAAGTGCTCATTAGTGAAATTATCCAGTGGCATGTTGGGTGAAAACCTGCAAACACTCTCACACAGCCCAAACCTGAAACTCCTGAAAGAAGCATGTAAATACATACACACACAATAAACACAAAGCTCTCCGTCTGTCTCACCTGTAGATCTTGTATCGGGTGCTGAATCCTTGCTGGTACCTCTCCGCAGCTTCCGTGAACTCTAGGGACTGATGGAAGGGCCCTTTATCCGACAGCAGCCAGCCTAGGGAGCCCGGGGCGCTGTCGCCTTGTCCGGCGGCGGCTGCGGCTCCACCGGCCCCGGAGGCCCAGCAGCAGCAGCAGAGCCAGAGGCTGAGAGCCGCCCCCTCCCATAGCAGAGACAGCCGCTTATGACTGATTCTCTGACAGCTCATGCTTCACCCAGCGAAACCTCATTCTCTCCGGACTAGGAGGACAGACCAGAAAGACAGTGTGCAGTTTAACATACGAGATAATTAATTTGCGCAGATTTGGAGGGTAGGCTATAATGTGGACATTTCCTTTTAAACCCAGCATTTGAGAGTTAAAAAGACTAAGTGCACGATCAAATGTTTTATAAAAGACACGTAGGCCTACCTGATTTTGCAATAGGGATTAAACGAAGCGCTCTCAAGAATAAGTGAACTATATCTATCTTGCGAGAGCTGCGAATAAAACCTCTCCAGTTCATTGATCCAGCCAAATTCATTTATTCGTGATGAGTCCTTTCTTTCAAGCGCTACTCCAACTTGATTCCTGCTCTCACTCAACTTTATTTCGGGAGACGATCTTCCCGCATCCGTGCACCGAACCGCTCCTCGGTGAGAAGTTGCAGCAGCGGAGACACGAACACAGAGGAGTTCATTCTGGGGATGTCCGTGCGGGCAGAGATATTTCCAGAGGTTGAACGCAAAAGGTAGATTTTTTCATCCTGAGCGGAATCCCTTTAATGATCCTTCAAGTCGCTGTTATTTTTCTACATTCTTGATAAATGTTGCGTGTGAGCTGTTATTCCCCCCTCCGCAGAGCGAGCTGGTGGATGAATGAGCGCCTGCTTCAACACAGAGAGCTTTTTCTTCCCCAGTTTTTTTTTTTTTTTCAAGTGAGATAGCAAGTGAATGCAATGCGAGCAAGTGAATCATGATCAGGGTGAAATATACAGTCTAAGTGGATTCAAGTTTTCAGGACAACAGGGCGATGATGATGATGATGATGATGATGATCAAGGCTGCTTCCATCATTCACCATTACCTTCACATAATTCATCCTCATTATGGCATCACAGCGTGTTCCTCTCTGTGTGAACGTGGCACCAAAGCGCTAAAAAGGAGCTTTGGCGAAGGGCAAATTATCTGCCAGTGTTGTTCCCCCCCCCCCCCTTTTTATTGTTCGTGCCACAGTTCAGAGCCTGTACCTTGCATGACTAACTGGTCCACCTCTCTTAGAGTGACATGCACATACCAGTGAGCATAATTACAGGCCATTATCAGGAAACAGGTTTCTTGGATGATGTAATTCTAATTCAGGAGTGCATATTCATTTTGTCACCTCTGAGCATTACAATTTGCATAAAAAACCTTTCTCTGTGTAACAGGGTGCTTAATTTTATATAAGGCCAAAATAAACGTTGACCTGTAACATGTAAATAATAAACTTTGAACACTCATTTGTGTGAATTCAAATGGTATTTCTCACACAGTGATGGCCGAGACAGGTGTAGGAACAGATGGTGATGTGGATTATTTTTTCACCACCTGCCTTCCTTGCAGCAACAACAAAACTACTTGACGTGCAGTTGACAAATCTTTCAGACATGTGAAAGCTGAATGACGTTAGAGGAAAGTTAGCTGCCACAAGCCTTCAAATTATGGTGGAGGAGGTAGCAGGGACATAGCTGTGTGTGTGTGTGTGTGTGTGTGTGTGTGTGTGTGTGTGTGTGTGTTTGGGGATGGGGGTCGACAGGTACAGCAGATGAATCTCTAATTAGACTCTTGTGTCTGCTCCTCGGGGACTACAACAATGAAAAAAAGCCAAATTCCAAAGCTAGAATTTGTTTGATGTTGTGGCAATTATACTTTATGTTTGCCAGGAGAGTCCTTTGTCCTGCTCTCTCAAGTCATCTTGTCATTATGCTTGTCGTTCACACTAAAAAACGCATAGACAAAGGCCTCCCTGTGTTAAATGGGTTGCAAGGAGAGTGTCTGTTGATGTGGTTGAATCAATTGCCTGCTTCCATTGATTCCCTTTTTGCTTTAATGTTATTTGGCAAGTGCCCCTCAGTATCCCAGTGGATGTCTTTTTTCTTCTTTTCCAAGCTCAAATTAGGACAGTCAGTTCAATAACCGGAGATCACATTTTTAAAGCCTAAATAGCTGTAGTAACCGTCGGTGCTGCTAACTGTCTCAATCAACTCAAACACTTTGAAATTTACAGCACGGGGGCAGTTTTTCTTGTAATCTTCCAACTGGAGGATCTGCCTCTCCAGGTAGCTGATCTTGGCATTCAGGACATCTGTAATGATAGAGAAGACTGCGTTTGCTTGTGCTACAAAAAGAACACATTAAATATTCCAACTTGTAATTTGTGTGGAGAAAGGACAGGAGAAATGAAGGAGGCTAAATGAGCTTTTCCCTCCGGGCTGCAAACTGTTATAGTCTCTTGAAATCTGGGTCTTTGTTGTCTGTGTGTGCTGTAATTGAAAAGTTCCAACCCCCCGTTTCTCTTTTCCTTCCTTTGCTTTCCTCTCGCTCTCTCTATCCTACTTTCCCAGTCTGACATCCCTTACTTCCTTTCCACCACACAAACCAGCAGTCTCTCCTTTTCTTTCAGCGTCTCGCTTCTTCTGTCTATTTGAATTCTCTGTCATCTCTAGTTTGACTCATTCCCTCCCCCTCCCCTCTTCCCTCCTCGGCCGCCTGCTGAGCTTTAGGACGAATGTAGCCGGTTTTGATCATTTGTGCCCCAACCATCCCGCTGAATCAACCTCTTCCAGCAGAATTGAGAAGATGAGAAAAAAGGGCGGAGAAACACAGAATTGTCCAGGAAGATGATGTGAAATGGCTTGACGTGACGTGTGGTGTCAATATGCCTGAACACAAGCACCTCAAACCCGGTTACATGCAATGTGCCAAAGTAATCACAAGTCAAAAATGACATTATGATTTCCTCCCACACTAGGAAGTCAGGGAAAGAGGTTCAACTGCACCTTATGACATGAAGGCTTTGGCATAAAATAGGACTGTGTGTCTGTTACTGTGTGCATGTGAATCTTGGCGTCATCTCTGTTGAAATGAGTATTTTTTTCTCAAGCGCTCTGGCATCTCAGAGGTCTGTTCACTTCTTTCTGTTTCAAATAACACTGTAACTTTCCCTGACTACTATGGAATGCCATTGTATTCAATATTAAATAAATGAATACATACATAAATCAATTAATAAACATATAAATGCATGAATAAATAAATACGACTTTGAAATACATCATGAAATAAATAAATGAGGCATTAAATACATAAATAATTAAATAAATGTAAATATCCATATATAAATGAGTTCATTAGTTAAATAAATATATTAAAAGATTTTACTTTTACTTATTTCATGGTACTTTTATTTCATACGTCCATGCTTATCTATTTCAAGAGGCTTTTATTTCATAAATCCACATTTATTTATTTACGTGGACTTTTATTTTCTAATGCCACATTTATTGATTTCCCTCTCTATTTATTTCCAGTTCTTATATGCAAATCAGGGGGCGTGGCTATCTCTCACATTCAGAACAGAGCCGTGAAAGGCAAAAAAAAAGGCTGGCGAAGTGAGAGTGCAGACATAATGGAAGACATTGGTTGGCTCTGAGATAGCATGCTATCATTAGCAGATCAAATCGATCAACATTGTTTATCAGCAGATACTATTTTGGCACATATTGAAGAATTTTTGGAAATACTAGGGCGGCTAAGTGCTCTTCAAGAAATATACATAGACTTAAATTGTTTAAGACTGATTGAGCACCGTGTTTGTGTGGAAGATGTCCAAGTCCAAGAAGTCAACATTACTGCTGGTACTAACTTTGTGTTGTCCGGTCCATCAACCCGAGAAATCGCAGATCTGTTTGGTGTGTCATTAAGCACAATTCAAAGGAGATTGGCCAAAGAAGGCCTTAAGCCCCTGACACACCTACCCAATGGCTGACCGTCGGCAGAAAAGGCAGTCGGACTGATCAGTCTGCTCCCCGAGGTCCAAAAAGTGCCTTGGAACACACTGAAGCGACGCCGTCTTGAGCGTAAGTTCTGCGCGTGCGTGAGACGTAATACAAAAAATGAAAACCGGAAATGACGAACACGTCACATGGGTCTGGCTTCTCCAGCCGATAGTAATGGTGGCTTGTTCAAAATACGATCTCTTATTTTACGAAAATAGTTAACTGAAACGTGTTTCTGAAAACATTTTAAGCAAGAAATAGGCCATACAGTTGCTGAATCTGTCTTAATTTCAGATCGACAAAGGTCAGTTTAAAAGATTTTTGTCAGATTTTGAGAGCCGTTTATCACTTATCTCGCTCGTTATTTCCGGGTTAGCACGTGAGTCCGACTGCCCGCCCTCCGACCCAGCAAGTCAGGTCGGCCAAAATGAAGGCCGACGGCCCCTCCGACGGATGACGGCACGAACACACCAAACAGACTCGAGTCACCGACCTCGCCAGACTGTCCGATGGCCGATTATCGGGTTGGTGTGTCAGGGGCTTTAGGTGAGTTAACTTACTTATTGAGCTAAAGAGTAGGCCATGGTGGGCAAAAACATTTATAATACAGGCTGCATTTTACCACCCCTTACGGGCTGTGGTAGTAGCCGTATATTTTATGAGTTGGGCTGTTATGGGGTGCTGCCGTGCTATCGCTAGCTATATAGGTGGACAAATTCATTAACCCAGCTGCTGTTTTAATCATTGCGGGTTGACACAACATTAGTTGAGTCGTTGTTAAGTGAGCTAGTGGGCAATCGGCTGCTCTAATTCACATTAAACTGAACATTTCTGTTGATGGTGAAGTGAGACAAGGTGAATGGGACTTCTTTGGGACTATTTATGTGGACGCTTCTGTATTTGTTTATTTTATATAACATCGTGTTTACAGGTGTGTCAACTGCAGCGGCTGTGCAAGAAGGAAACAAGATGAATGAGGATGCCCTAGTATTTCCAAAAATTCTTCAATATGTGCCAAAAAAGTATCTGCTGATAAACCATGTTGATCGATTTTTTCTGCTAATGATAGCATGCTATCTCGGAGCCCACCGATGTCTTCCATTATGTCCGCACTCTCACTTCGCCAGCCTTTTTTTGCCCACAGCGCTGTTATGAATGTGAGAAATAGCCACGCCCCCTGATTTGCATATAAGAACTGGAAATAAATAGAGAGGGAAATCAATAAATGTGGATTTAACTAATTAATTCATTTATATATGAATATTTACATTTATTTAATTATGTATGTATTTATTGCCTCATTTATTTATTTCATGATGTATTTCAAAGGCATATTTATTTATTTATTCATGCATTTATGTATTTATTCATTTATTTAATATTGAATAAAACGGCATTCCATAGACTACAAATGTGTTTTACTGAGTTATTAATTGTCCTGCACCTTTAATTATGAAAGAATGAATTGTAGTTGATGAGCATTAAAGCAGATCATGGCCACAATGTATGCCGTGTGCCCATTGTTCTTTGAAAGTCTGAGTCACAGAATGGAAAGGCGATGTAACTTGGCAGGTGGTGAATGTGAAAGTGCGAAGAAAATGGAACGGATAATGACGAGGTCTCGCCTTTGCTAATTCCATTTAACCCTGGAGTGAAGACAGCGATTGGAGGGAAACCTCTCTGGTGTGGGTAATTGGACAAGCATGCAGAAAAGATGTTTGGAAACGAAACAGCAAATGCCTCCCACGAGTGTGAGGGGGACCGAGACACATTAGCAATCGTTTCAGCACATTAAACGCTGAAATTTATTAAAATAAATTAATTCAGGTTTGATTAGTTTTCCCCTTTACACTATTTTGTTTATTGAGTAAAAAAAAAATAGTCAGCTCTGCTATTGCTTGTAATGTAAGTTGGGGAGAAAACAACAAATGAAAAGTGCCGATGGATGTGAAAGAAAAGTAGTGTTATTTTCCGAATGCGTCCGGGGCCCACCTGGTTGAGCGCACCGCAGCTCTTTTGGTTATTCAGGTCAGGGAACACACATGTCCGAGGCTTTGTCAAAGCTTTGGCTTCTGTGGCCCAGCTGCTATTTTTGCTTCTTCCCTGTACATGCCCTTTCATTCTTGAGTCACACTGGAGCATTGGAGGGCTGACCTAGAATACTGAAGGCCTGTCACACAACAGGACAGGAACCTCTATGCACAGAAAAGGTAATTAAACACCACTCAGGAAATAAAACTGCTTTTCTATCTATTAAATATCCTCATGCGGTGCTATTAAATGCAGTTAAATATGATTGGTGCATTTAAAAAAATGCACTTCATGGCCTTGCTGGGTACTAATTGAGTGCTAGGGTTCAATCTATTGCACATAAGGACTCTAATAAAGTGGTGTCACATCTCATAAACCCTAAATATGATTGTTTTAGCTTATTTCTATCTTTCTATAAGTGGTAAAAACCACACAAAGCCAATATAATTTGAAAATGTAAATCAGTTAACTTTAGAGGCAATGTTTATTTCCACACTCCTGCAGAAAAAACTGGAGTCAATCATGCCATTAATCGTGATTCAATATTTGAATCGATTGACAGCCCTAGTATTTAACAAATATTAGTTGTGCTTGTGGTTAACGTTGGTCGGGGATGGCATGTGGCTATGAGTCGCTCATCTGGAACAAGAAATCAACTTGCCAGTCTCCCACTGACTCTGCTAGCCTGGGCTAGCTAGCCAGCTGGCCGGTCAAGTTTTCAAATGTAAACATCAGTGTAAACACAGAGGGAAAGTTGGAGAAGATGAGCTCAAGCTAGCCAGACCATCTCTGCAGCCATCTCATGACTACGAGTCGCTCATCAGGACAGGGAAGTCCACTCACCAGTGACTCTGCTAGCCTGGCCGGTCGACTTTTTGAGGTGTGGGCATCAGAGTGGATACATAGGAGTGGGTGAGGATGGCTGTCAGCTGCAACCTGTTGCTGAGATCCTGACTGCGTGGACAGGCAGGACCATCTCTGCATCCATTTCCATCTCTGCATAGGAGGGGGTGCCGGGGCAGGCGTGGAGGACTGGAATTCTGGGCATCCTGCTGGACAGTGTGCAGGCCTTGGACGGGGAGGCCTCCGTGCCTGCGCACAAATCTTTTTGTATTTTGGTTTACCTTTTTGTTTGGATGAGTATAAATAATGTATGCAGAGGTAACCTTTTCAAATGTGAGAGCTTTAAATTACTGACCAACTTTTAAGTTAAAATTCACTTAAGGGCAATTTACGGTTAGAGTTACTGTGCACTGAAAGAAAGAATTGAATGCTAAAAGAGCATTAGGTTTGGCAGGAAAACAAATACCTTGCCATTATGAAAATTATCTCTCACTGGGACGTCCGTGCAGTCACCAGAGTTCAACTTTGAGTCACTTTTTTGTTCACAGGAGTGGTTTTTTTTCTCTTTTAATGTGATCATTATTCAGAAATTGGTCGTGGTATTTTACTGCATTTAAAAAGTGATGAAAAGTTCTTGAAAAGTCATTAACTTTTTCCTTTCCTGTTTCGTTATATAACTGAACTTTAGAAAGAATGAATGTAAAGTAATTTGCAAGTTTTCTATTAAACCCCCCTAGAAAAAGCATGTTGTCTTGCACCAGTTAATAAGAGCCTATTTTTATCGTGAACGTTTTGTCACATTTTGTGAAATGTGCACACAAAAGAGCCAGATCCTTGTCAGCCACATTATCATATTTTATTATATTCCTGTAATGCTTGGAAATGGCATTAGTTTAAACGAATAAATCAAGGCTCTTTTGTCATTAGAAGTCAAGCTGTCACCATGACCTTAGACTCATTTTAAGGTTGATTGTTTTATTGTTTCCTTTGTAAAAGAAATTCGGCACTTGTGAATTTCAGTCCTGAGTTACAAAGCAAAAAATCTATTTCTTCTTGGGCAGAGATCATTCTTTTTTGACACTGAGGCACTGACAGGAATCAGCAATTAATTGATGTTACAGTAATCAGTTAAAAGAAAGTATGCTCTTTTCACTTTCAGTCAAAACAAAAGAGTAGAAAAATAGTGCATAATAATAACCATAATTGTGGATTAGAAAATCATCTATCATTGTCAGGTACAAAGGTCTGTCCTTAGCCGTGTCACTTCTCATACACATACACGCTGACCTTAAATGACAGATTTTACTTTGACATTTGTTTCACTGCGTTCCAGTCAGCCACTTGTTTCCATTCATTTTCACAAAGCGTGAAAATCTAATTTTACATCTCCTTGAACTTCTTATTGACCCTTCATTTGTCTTTCTTGCATAGACATTATTTGGGTCAGGGATGGTTGAGTTTATAATATGCTAAATATTTTCATTTTATTGTGTGTGTTTTGTGAAGTCCATATTTAATCACCTTTTAGCCCTGTTTTAAGGCTGTTTTATGCTTCTGCGTCGAATTGACGGCGTACCCCCGCAGACCCCTCTGCGTCTACGCCAGACCCTACGCCGTAGCCTGAAGTGCACCTCTCGAAAAATGTAACTACACGTAGCTGGGACACACGTCGCTCGGCCGTGGCTTGGTAGCGTTAAATTTCGACCCTACTCATTTCCTGGTTCTCCTTCTCCACAAACATGAACTCAAGGTGAGGGTTAACTTTTCCTGCTAAAGATGTCCTACCTTGGTCAGAAAACACAGGGGAGACACTTTGTTTCTCTGACTATGACTCTAGAGTCGGTACTCGCTCCGAAGCTAATCACCGTCCACTCAACCACACACTCCCCACACACACACATGCCGGCTCAACGCACACACCAGCGCACAAGTATAAACATCAGGCCACTTACGTAGGCTACGGTGAAAGCTCTGCGTGGAGCCTCCATAGAACCATAAAACAGCCTTAAGTCTTCATCAACTACTGAGGGAATTTTTCTGTCTACTGAATGCTCTGTTCACCAACTTTGTCGTTCTGCCATTTGGTGCTGAGCAGGCAGTGTACAGTGGGAATTTCAAGCTTTATTGCTTGCTTTCTGAAAACATGGTGTCTGTTGCAGTCAAACAAAGCAGATTAGAGCGCTGTGAGTCAACCCTTAAAAGTAGGCCTAAAGGCCCAAAACATTGGGCTGAAATATATTATTATCAATAATCATGAATGTCTGCACAAAATGTCTTGACAACCCCTCCAATATTTGCTGAGACATTTCAACATTGTCTTCCCTATAGAGCCATGCCATGGATACAGCGATTCAATGCACATACAACAGTCCTTTAACTGTTTAGCAACTTTGACAATACCAACAAAGCATCACATCATTAAATCACACTTAAGAGGACGTTATGAAACAGAATCAAAAATGTTTATCTGTCTCTTCTGACCAGAAGATACACAATAAGTCTGATCTTGCTGCTCGAATACATTATTATGTATTCTTTTGGTGTGGGTGTCTCCTGCAGAATAATTTTTGGAAACTGAATTTTCCATCTCGACCAAATTACAAACACAACGTAAAATAACAAGAGCTGAAGGTCACACTTTGTTTCAGTAAACTGCCACCTGTACGGTTTGAAAAGTTTGGAGGTGCTCAGGAGAGTCAGCATACTGGTCTATTTGGAAACGGTGCAACAGGTTTTAGAATGTGTACACAGCTTTGCCCACTGAGGATGGATATATTAGCAATTGTTTGGATTAGATGTGATGTGATGTATTCAAATGGCACCGCCCTGGCAAAATGCTCATGATGTTTTCTTTTCACGTGTTAATGCGCCACTGACCGAGGAATCATTACATATTCATTAAAGCTCTGCAAAGCTTCTCCTGTGCTAAGGCTCACAAAAATACATTATGAGCAATTATGATGCACGAGGAGCATTGCAAGGCTGTGAGATAGAGCACTCTTAGCATTAATGTTAGCCTATATAATAATCAGATGATGACTTTGTTCTTCTGTATAGTACGGAATAGTCCATCAAATAATCCTCAGTGGCTCTCTTTGTGTCTCTGGGCGGCCGGCTGCCTGACTGAAACACCCGGTGGGCTCAACACTGATTCTGAGGTCAAATGAGGCGATCAATGGAGTGGCCCAGCATGGGAAGTGCAAGTTAATCAGTGTTTCACAGTTGCAGCTGAGAAAAGTAATGATTTGAAATGATTCAAAGTAATACAAAAAAAAGACTGTTATATTGACAAGGGGCTAGCTAAACAGTTACAGGACTCTACCAGTGTTTTTGCATGTTTTAGCTTATTTACAAATGAAAGAGATGTAGTAGGTGTATTTGTGCTTTTTAACCTGCTAACAGCCACCTGATTCCACTCTTTTCACTTTGGTATAACAACTCGCAGAGATGTGTAACTTGCTTGAGATCGAAAATCCATCAGAGTGAGCATCATACTGTGTGGGCTCTTGTTTTTGTCAAAGTTAAGTCAACGTTGCAATGCAGTGCAGAGCTTTTAAATCAAGCCACACTTACCACTGATTCTCTCATGATGATAATGTAACAGACACAAAGTACACATGATGTTCACTGTCATGGCTTATTGATCTCAAGCAAGTTGAACTTCAGGAAGAAAACAAGTGTAGTAACTTACATTTTAAAATGACAGGCATGCAGTGTAGACTTTATTCCATAAGCTGACATTTTTGAAACAGAGTGCCGTCTTCACAGCTCAGAGTGGAAATCATGACAACATTGTATTTATAGCTTTTGGGCAACCGAATGTACTGTAAGAAGTCATCTGTATGAACTAGATAATCAACTGAATAAAAAAAATTCATACAAAATATTGAATAAGCCTTTTTCTAAAACTATGTAATCATACAGTAACAGTATATTGGTAAACTTAATGCAGCTATTAGATTTGTTTTCCTATAATGGATCACATGACTATAATTTAACTTAGAATGCATAACATAAAATGGAAAATAAAACCCACTGAATAATGATAATAAAGTTACAAATATTTAAATCACTACCCATATTTGCAGCATGCATGCACATATACATCAATAAACACTGCAGCAGCATCAAAAGGTCTCCATTGTCTCCTACTCGGTTCAAGCTATGTAAATGTTCGTGTTCAGGGATTCAAAGTAATGGAATATCTTTAAATGCATTTCCATAGTAGCATATAGCAGTTTTATTGATGTTTTGCTATTTATAATACAGAGGTTTTAGGTACAGAGAGTGAGAGAGCTGTATACATTGAGATATGCACTCAGCATGCATTTGAATTGATTTATATCGTTATTTTGATATTAATAATAATAATACATTTTATTTGGTTGCCTTGCAGTAGATCAAACACATGCTCAGACAGATAAAACAGTGAGACCAGCAGGGGAGGAGCGCAGAGAGCGGGAAGGAGTGTAATCCTGGAGCAGGTCAGGTATGAGGAAAGTGTTTGTCGCTAAATACTGCTCGTTTTTACACTAAACTAAGTTGCTGATGTTAGCATTGTCACTGTGAGCATGTTAGCATGCTGACCTTAGCAAATACAGCCTCACAGAGCCGCTGGCATGGCTGCAGACTCTTAGTCTTGTTTGTATTTCATTTTAATAAAGCTTCTGTTTTGCCTCCACAACATCCTTGACTCCGAACAAAAAGTAGGACACCAGGACATCATGTTACATTTTGTATTTGGCAATGACTTGTGCCACAATGAACCGTGTTATTGATGTGGGGAACTGTTTGAGATTGTTGAGTTTTGTGCTCATAGAAAGACATGACATTCACTCTGACCCTTGCTGTCAGGATAATCTACCCTGTCAGCTTTCATGAAGAACCAAAGGACACTAAAAAAAAATAGGCCTTTGACTAAAACTAAGCCTCTTACTTGAATTTTAAGTCTTTGCTCTTTTATGTGCTCTCCCATTCCCCGTCACTGTGTATTAGTCTGTCTACGTATCTATTAATCTCTGCCCCGCAGCCTCTCGCACTCAAACCTTTCTGAAACTTTTGAAGAGGAAGCACATTTGTTGTAAACACTCCTGCTTCACTTTCCAGAGGTTAGTTAAAAATCTGTAAGCATCTGTGCACAGATGCAGTGTTTTCTTTTACTCAGTGCTCCTTTTGTGCAGACAAAAGGAGCACTGAGTAAATTATGTGAAAATCACTCCCTCCCTGTCACTGTTACCTGGTCTGGGTCCTCATCCACCTTTTCAACTGCAGTCGTCTGTTTATCATGACAAGTCTTGCACCACACATAGCATACATGACACCCCTGCTTTCATGTACTAAGTTCTTAGTGAGTTGGAGACAGGGGGAGTGAGATTATGCTGTCCAGTGGATGAAGTGTGTCCAATCCCTCGCCTGGAAAAGAGATCAAGACAGAGAGAGAGATAGAGAGAGAGAGAGAGAGAGAGAGGCAGTGTGTGTGTTTGTGTTTGTGGACTCGTTTTTTTTTTTACTTGTATGTGTCATTTTGAGCTTTGGACTTTTGGGGGAAGTGATGTCATAGTGGCCAGTTTTCATTTTACCCGGTCCAGTTGGTGGTTGAGGATTAGGATTTTGGATTAGGAAATCATTTTTAAATGAGGTTTTGCTCTGAGTAATGCAGGAATAAACTCAGAGAAGTCACGTTTAACACCTGCTCATCGAGATAGTTTACATAGATCAGCCGATGTCCTCATGTCCTACTTGCTCTGGTTTAGTTCGATTTTTTTGGGGTTTGTTCTCAATTGTATTTCTTATGTCTTATCCCTACAATATTCAATGTGCAATGTCTAAAGCATCATTACCAATTTTACGGCTATGTTTAGGCGATTTAAAGCAACAGGGCAATAGACACCATTGAAGACACAGGTAATATTTACGTATCCAGTCAAATGTCATAAAACATCTATAAGATGGTTTATGACTTGTACAGACATTCATGATTCCCAGAGGACGAATTTTAAAGGGGATAAATAAGCTGCAAAACTACTGACATTGACAATACTACATTCCCATTACCCTTAGCTGTACTTTGTTTTTCATGTTAATTACATGCTAAAAAAATCACAAGATGGTGACCATGGTAAACAATATACCTGCTTAACAACCTCATTGTGAGCATGTTAGCATGCTGATGTTTAGCATTTAGCTCAAAGCACTACTTTGCAAGTACAGTATGACAGAGCTCAAAATAAAAAAAGGAATAAAGGAAAATAGGAATTTAGTATTCCCCAAAATAATTACATTAAAATATTGTGATTTTCTTTGATCATTTTTACAGGGTTTGGTTGGTGGCTAGTCAAACATTTCTTAGGTGGGTGAAGTGCTGCTGGGGGGGATTTTTTGACTCCTTATTTCAGTATTTCTAAAACATATACACTTGTTAGAGAAAGATTGTGGTATGGGTTAAATGTAAAAAAGTCAACATGTCAAAGTCAACTAAGAGTTTAAGTTGCCTAAATTTAACAACACATAATGTGTACCCCAGGTCTTGCACAGTATAAGAAAATCAACATAGGGCAGCAATTCAATTCATGACAAAATGCATCTGGCAAATAATATGTCTAAAAATATTTTGTAGGGTAGAGTTGTTGATGTTAAGACCCCTATCTGGCCCACGGGCCTCTGAGCTGCACACTCTGTTTTGGTTAATGAATCATGATAGTCCAACAGAGTCTGGATCCACATCAGCTGAAGTCTGTCCGCTCTGCAGCCTCTGCATTTTAATAGACAGGTTCACTGTAGGACAGTGTTTGACATACTTCAGCAAAAAAATACAAAAACTAAAGAGACTGAGAGAGAATTACGATGTACACTGATGAGTATGTTTAAAGCATCCAGTGACACATCAATTCAGGTTATTAGTCACTTTTTTTTATCAAAAAGGAAAACATCTTCTTCTACCGCTGTGTTGTTAATGGCTGACCTGAGATTACTGTTTCCCAAGGGCATACACTAACACATCTTTATACTTCTAAAAGAGTGCAGTCACATGGCATTTTGATTTAAGGTCTCTTTGACTGCTAGTTGTCAGTTATTACTGCTGATGTCTGCTTAACAGTGACCAGCATACAGATCAGAGTTGGTCTGGAGGTAATGGCGCTGCAGGTGTGAGACTTCCGACGTGTCACTTGTGGAAATGAAATGAGAAACCATCATCACCTATTGTCAGGGATTACATAGAATGACACATTAAAGGCTCTGAACACCCACACAGATGTTTTCAGTTATTCAGTCTGATTAGACCTCTTCCCAGGACTGTGTGAGTGTGTTTAGACTGATTGACTGACATCTTCCTGAGTCTCCTGTTAGCTCTGTTGCACCTGTTAGGGCATGACAAATGACACCTTCATCATTCTTATTGGTAGATAAAGATTTGTGACCTAATACATCTCCATCAAAGCTCTCGCCTTTTACCTGAAAGCTTTAATAGATTTCTCCTCTTAAATCGAACACTGGAACCTCAACTGAATTAATCACTTCAGATTTTGGAGAGATAAAACACAGATTATTTACATGAAAGAATACTTTTTATCAATACTGTAGCATGTGATGGCCTGTTTACAGAAACTCTCTCAAAAGGATTCTAATTTTTACAGCTTTAATCATTAAGATTATCATACTTCATATTAACGAGTAGAACTAAAGTGGGTATATAAATAGAAAGGGATCAAAGTGTTGTTTTTTGTTCTTTGTTTTAAAGTGGGATGCTTTCATGAGCCCCTTGGGTTTTTAATATCACCTGCACATGTTTCATTCTATTTACCCCGTGTGTTTTTTGTTACTGTATTTTGATCGTGTTTTTCTTCTATCTTTGTCTCTGTTGCAATAAGATGAACTAAACTTGTTAACCTTGGTAGAACACTCTTCAGCAGCACTGAAGTGACAGAACATCCCACACAGCTGAAACCTGACAAAGTTCAGCAGCACTTTAAGGTAAATTTCCACCTCACTTTCAACCTTATGTTTAAGATGGCACTCTTGTAAGAATAAGTGGATTTCAAGGACCTTCTGTGGCATTGAGTGCATAAAACCGCAGACATTTTTCAGAGTGAGTATGTCATTTCACGGTGAGTTTGTGGTGTGTGTGTGTGTGTGTGTGTGTGTGTGTGTGTGTCTGTATTTTCTTTGCCTCTCGGCTGTTGGAGGCTGGAGGAGAGGTGGCAGGGACTCGGAGTGCAGGTCAGGAGGTGCGGACACCATCATCGATCCCTCTCAACTGGATCCCCGGGAGCTCTGGAGTCTGGGGAGTGTGCATGTGTGTATGTGTGGGTGCACCTACAATATGCATGCCTTTCTGTGTGTGAGTATCATGAGGAGTAGATGGCTGTGCAGCCTCATTTGCACCGCTTAACAATAGAGGGAGATTCCTTCTGGGGCATTAGAACAAATATTAGTTCAGAGGGATGTGACACACAGTGGCTCAGCCCTGATTTTTATGTGTAAGTGAGGCAGCAGTTTAACGTTAGCACAATACTGCCCTGAAGGAAAGTCCACTTATCACAGGACTTTGCAGGTTATCACACCTAATGACAATATGTCTATTTGCATATCTGTATTGGGAAATCTCCACTCTGAGCTAATTAAGGTTATCTTACTGGTCTGTGTCAACATATTTCTGTGTCTTGCCTTAAGCACCATATCTGGTGTAATAGAAGCCCATTTACTGATACCTCATTAAGACAAAGCCAAACAGCAAGTGCTAAAATACCAGCAGTGAAGCTCATCTGCATTCCAAATGTGCAATACAAATGGGAGTATGAAATGAACACCGGCACAAGGCGTGAGTCCCCATGCTTCACTAAGCTAAATGAAAGAAATGTTTTGTGTATATACACACACACACACACACACACATGCAAAGGCTTACACATATTGACACACAAACATGAACGCACACTCGCATTTTGTCTGCAGCTTAAAAAGAAACCCATCAAAATATTTCTTATAGCCGTGAAAGACTCACGATTAATATCGAAAGTGGTGGAGCGTAAAACTATGAGAAAATAAAGAAGAATGTAATTCAGAGGAGGAATGTGTTTTTAATTTTTATTTTTTAGCTCTATTGACATCTTCAGCTTTGGTGTGGAAGGAATCTGTGACTCACATCACAATATTGATCATAACTGTAATCATTTGGCCTTCATATCATGTGAGTTCTCATCTTGTTAATAATTTAGTCCACTGGCCAAAAGATACCTGGAAGCAACAGATCTGACAGCAGCCACTGACTCAGGGCTACTGCTGCACACAGTCTCGTTATCAGTGGTGTCTGTGAGTTGTTTGCAAGTTTCAGCAAAGATTGACAAGTTAAAGCTATAGTGCACACTATTTTATATTAATGACGGGCTGTAGTCTAGCTGTGGCTGTCGAAGTACTCTCTAACATATTATCTGGTGTTTCCAGACATTTCTCATGTTTTACCGGAAGTTCTTCTTCGTTTTATTACAGCAACTGGGGTTAAAGGATTTATGATGCCATTGACAGGAGGCCAAATGACACGCTCCGTTTCATTGATTAAAATTACAGATTTCTCTGGGTTTGAACATTGTTGGAAACATTTGGGATAATGTAAGTAGTACATAACTTAACAAAAAATATAACATGTATAGTAGTTTTTAGACATTTTAATTCGGAAATATTAGATATTATATCTTTAAAACTAGCTCCACCTCGACGAACAGCAATGCATCACAAACTAATAATGTAATATGCAGTATAATAACACTACACTCAGAGGCGACATTATTCTGATTGAACAGCTGATAATACCTCAAGTAGTATTTTGAAAGCAGGAAGTCATTTTAAAATGTTGTTTTTGTATTTTTTAAATCTGAGAACTACCACCACTGCTCTTTATTATTCGTGTGAATGACTTCAGGTGGATGCATGTGAATGACCTTGATCATTGTTTCACAGATTGTTTGTGTGGCAGGCAGCATCAAGGTCTAAGTGTCTTCAGAAGTGCAGCAGGTAAACACATCCTTTCACCAACATCATCATTATCACTTGAAGCGAGGCTAAGGCACTCAAGTCCGTTTTTTTTTTTTACATTTTGTGACTTTTGGTGTCAGCATGAGGTAGTTATCAGAGCACAAAGCGTTGTTTCAGATAATCTTGTCTCTCAGTCCCTGATTTGTCTGTTGTCTTGCATACAAACACTTCAGCTTATACTGATTTTGATTAACAAAACAAGCCCTGATGAAATGGATTTGCAACTCAATGGTACTGTATACTATGTGATTCAGAAAAATAGCCTCCATTTTTCCAAAATAGAACCTTCTTTCTCCCTTTCAAAGAAATATATTTTGGTCTTGTCCCCTGCCATTTTAACTAATTAAACAGCAAAAACATTTAAATTACATTAAGCTCTCAAGGTGTGTGTAGATCAACTGGCAGATATCTTCACAGACATTTTCAACCTCTCACTGCTTCAGTCTGTAGTCCCCACATGCTTCAAGAAGACCACCATTGTCCCTGTCCCCAAAAAGACCAAAGCCCTCTACGAAAGCCCTCTCTGTAGGCCGTCTCTCTCGATGAGACGGCCTACAGAGAGGAGGTCAGAGCCCTGATATATTGGTACAAAGACAACAACCTCCATCTCAATGTCAGCAAAACAAAGAAGCTGATTGTGGACTACAGTAAACGACAGAGAGAAGGACACTCCCTTACTCCATCAACATAGTCTCACATTGCCAGACCTTCCTTAACAGTGCTGCAGAGGAGGGTCTGGCTAGTCCACACAGCATTCCGGGATGGGAGAAAAACGTGGTCTTGTTTATTGGCATTTCTTTAAACCAATCGCAATCATCTTGACCGGTGCTAAGTGCCGGGCGGAGCCACGGTGCCGCTGCAAAATTGCCTCAGTAAGGAACTTGTTTTGGTGGAACATGTGTATGTTCAAAGGTTGTTTTAGTCGTGCAACAGAAAACTCAGATTGGACAGATAGTCTAGCTAGCTGTCTGGATTTACCCTGCAGAGATCTGAGGAACAGTTAACCATAGTCCTCATAAATCGGCAGGAGTGTAAAATTACAACGCAAAGAAAGTGGAAGATAATGGACATCCGCCCAAAAAGAGGGACATCCGGTGGAATTTCCAGCGGCACCAGAACCGGATCCCGGAAGTGGAAGGTCGTGGATGTAGACTACCATCAACAGGACTTTGGTGGAGAGAGTCATCAGCTTCAGGTTCCTCTGTGTTCACATCAGCGTGGATCTGACCTAGACTTACCTCACCGACACCATGACAAAGACTGCCAGACAGCAGCTCTTCTTTCTCCACAGGCTGATGAGGTTCAACATGGACTCCAGCATACTCTGCAACTGCTAAAAGTGCACCATCGAGAGTATCCCGACTGGCTGCATCACTGCTGGGTATGGCAGCTGCACCACCCTTAACCCTAAGAATCTACAGAGGGTGGAGACAACTGCTAAGAACATCACTGGGACAGAGCTGCCATCCATGCGGGGTCTCTACACCCAGTGATGCAAGAAGAAAGCCAACAGAGACCCAAATCACTCCAGACACAAACTGTTCTGCCTGCTGCCATCTGGCAGATAGTGCCGCATCATCCGGTCCTGTACCACCAGGCTCAGCTTCATACCACAGGCCCAAATACTTTTTAACCTGTTACTTTAAGCTCATCGCATGTCACTCTACCCTAAAGGCGTCACTTTATATACTTATATATAATAAGTACAAGATTGTCAGTGACAACAACTGTTTCTGTAATTGTTAAAGCTTAATACAATGTCATACATGACATGCTGTGAAAATCATAGCTTGGTTGCCTGAAGGCTGAAGACAAGCTATTTTCACCTTGAAAAACATCATGTTTCTTTTTCGTGTCTTTTATGAATGTTTATTTGTTGGGCAAATAGACAACTCAACTGTCCTTTGCAATTCATTATGAAACAATAGCCTGTAGGGATAAGAAATAAATAAATAATTGCAAATAATTTATTTAAACTAAAAGAAAACCCCATCTCAGTTCTGGCTCGCTGCTGGCAACAAAAGCAGAGATAACCTGATGGCAGCGATTATAAACCATGTGCAGTAACAGAGGAGACAAAAGAACTCAGCTGTAATAAATACCAGAAAGATGGTGCAGAATCCTGTCCTCAGATCAATGTCAAACAATTCTCTGTGTCATTTCTACAAATTAGACTAAATTGGCCATTACAACCCATACAGTATAATTTACCTGTTTTTTTTACATCAAGTATGGGGTTAAAGTGCACCTTGTCCAGAAGTGACTATTACTGTAAGATAAAGAATGTGAAAGCATACAATTATGTTTGACTCTTGCAATTTGCATGTATTATAAACAGATCATAAATGCAGCTACCGCACAATTATAATGACTGCAGAAGTCAGCTCTTCATGTGACTTGTGTTCTGTGGGAAAATAAAAGCAGGCTTTTAATGTGACTGATGTCAAAGTTTCACCTTTAATTAATGTATTGCAATTGTATAGCTTCAGATGTTTTGGTAACACTATAGTTCATATTGCCATATGGTCAGCACAGAGATCTCATAGTGACTTTATAGCTCTGAGTGTGCAATAACGTGGAATAATTATTATGTAGTAAATGGTTGTTGAAGTGCTTTGGAAATATACAGTAAAGTACCCCTGTGTCATTGGTTTGGTCAATGGGTTTGTTTTTTTTCTTTGTCATAGACAGAATGATCTTCTGTGTGTGTCATTACCAGTGATGGGAAGGTTACTTTGGAAATGTAATAGGTTACCGATTACAAGTTACCCTATTTAAAATGTAATAGTAGTGTAACTATTTCAAATTTTTATCACAGTAATGTGATTACATTTAATTACTTTCTGATTAGTTTTATAAATTTCTAATGAATGTTTTCAAATGTTAACCATTTTCAAATGTTTAAACTAGAGCCCGACCGATAAAGGATTTTTTAAGGCCGATATCGATACAAATATTTGGTGATTTAAAAATCCGATATTCCGATATATAAAATAATAAAAATAATCCCGAAACGAAAATCCCGAAAATCCCGAAACGCATAACAGAACATAAACAGATTTCCCTAACGTTAAGTTATTTGTAGTTATTTATGAGTCCTCACTAAAATAATATGATAATGCAGTTTAAAAATAAAGTTCTTTGTTTTATTGTCACAACAGAACAGAGGGACATCAAAATATATTAAAGTTCTGATAAATAAAATATAGTATATAGTATATAGTATAAAAATACAAACTTAAGATATGAAATTTAAAGGGTTAAACATGAGTGTTGCCAACAGGGACGTTGTGGAGTGCTCTCTGGTAGACAAACACTGATAACATGGTTGAAGGGTGTTTCATCTGTTTTTATTTTATTTTTTAAATATTCATTTATCGGCCATTATAAATGCCGATACTGATAGTTTGGAAAATGCCTAATATCGGCCGATAATATCCAATATATCGGTCGGGCTCTAGTTTAAACCTGGCAGTGTTAACCTAACAGCAGTACTCAACACTGACTATTGTCAAACTCCTTCATCACATGAAGAAATATTATAATAATAATTTAACTGGATATGCACCAAGCATTGTGCACATGAAAAACTTGAAAAGCAACAAAATTAATATTATTCAACATTTAGTCTAGCTTTTTACAGAAACTATTCCTATACCTACCTATACATTTTCATAGGTAACTGTAATTTAATTACATATTTTCTCCCAGTAACTGTAACGGATTACACTTACCTTTATTTTGTAATTAAATTACGTAACGCCATTACATGTAACTAGTACTCCCCAACACTGGTTATTACTAATACCTCTTTCACACCACCTACCAGGGTTGGGCTAGGGTTGTTTGATCAGGGTTCAACCCTCCTTTTGGAAATTTAAACCAAACCAGTCTACATGGGTATATCCCTCGTCATGACAATTCAGAGCTCACCTGGGTCAACCCGGGAGCAAAGGAAGTACTCTAGTATTGATTTTTGACCATTTTAATACAAGGGGAGAACATTTCTCTTTGTTTGTTTTCATTAAAAGTAAAGTTGGGCAAAAATAAAGAGCGATTCACGCTACCCAGCAGCCGCACTGAAATGCAGTCTGCAGACGGGTGCTAGAGAGAGGGAGTAAGAGTGGCGGTGCAGAGAGAATTAAACAAGACTTATTTTCAAGTTTAAAAGTTGTAAATAAGTCTATGGTCTACCCTGATCAAACCCACCTCGCTTCCTGGGTCGCGAAACAGAGTAGATCGAGGAGGGTTACCCCCATTCAAACACTAGGTCGACCCGGGTATAACCCTGATTGAGCCATTGTGTGAAAGGGGTATTAGAGGCCACAAAGTCCTTGACACTAACGTTTAAAAGTTTGAGTCAACAATTGCTTCAAAGCTGTTTGTCTATATGAAAATATTTTTCTATCCACTAACAATATAATTCATATTGTTAAATATTAGTTTAAAATCAATTCAAATGAAAGCATTTGTAACTTGACAAATGGTCTCGATGAGGAGGTATTTGGGTTCGTCTGACAGGGCTGCGTTCTGTACGATCTATACAGAGAAATGTGAACTCACTCACACGTCATCTTAAATCACTGTTATCACCTGGATGTTGCTAGGTTTAGCAAAATTCAATAGACCAAAGTCTGCTTAAAACCTACCCAACAGAAGCTTAAAGTGACTCAAAAAGGCAATTGTCTAGATACCTTTAAAGGAGCAGGCTTTGAATTAAAAAGAATGATTCTACTCTGCACACACACGCACGCACACACGCAGTGGTGTGTGTGATCACGAACTGTACATTCACTTTATATATAGAAGTTCTCTTGCCTTAGGAACACTTCCATTTGCTCTATCCCTTTCCCCTCTGTCCGCTAAGTCATTATTCTTCTGAATACTAAATGAAAAAATATTTCTGAATAAAGAAAATGTCTCTCTTTGAGAAGTAAGGAGATGCTCCTTATTACTCAAATAGTTTTCGTTTCACTGCTTTGTGACTTCTCTCTCCTTGTTAATTTTTTTTGTTGAACTTTTGATAATAAGTAACTTTTAAATTGGCAGACTTTCATCGAGACGGCGCACAGGCAGACCTCAAGGCTGCACAGTGGTCATAATGTTCTTTCTGTGCAGAGTAGCAAGTGTTTTCTAAATGTTTGGGTGGGTTTTTCTCCATTTCTCTTTTCAGACACATCCACATTATGTGAGTATTGGAAACACCATTGCCCTGACCTTGAGTGCTGCATTGTGGCTAGCCCACTGTTCATATTTAGGTAAGGTCAAATGTAGTGGACACATTTTCCCATGGAGAATATTTAAGTAAGGCTTAGATTTAGATGTATGCTGATTATTGTGAGCTTTTTTGAAATAATGATCGTGATTTCTTAAAGAATAAACCAGATAAGTAGGAATCAACATTTTGGGAAATACATTCATTAGCTTTCTTGATACCACCCCCATGTAAATACAGTAATATATGAAGCTACAGCCAGCAGCTGGTTAGCTTAGCTTCACATAAAGAGTGGGATCATGGGGTTCTACTACTTTGGTTAATTAGATAAAAAAACACATATTAACTAATGAGCTTTAAGGGCCATCCACACCAAGAACAATAACTGTAACAACAACGATGTGAGCATCCACACTGATGAACGTTAGCTTTCTGTAAACAGAGGCGCTAAGCACGCGCTGCCCGCTCCAGCTGATAATACACACACTACAGTAGCAGATGTTGCAGCGTAAGATTACAGAGATGTCTGCAGTAATATCCTATATATTCGTGAATTTGGGTACATTAAATTAACCTAAAAACATAAGGTTATTGTGCATAGAGCGCAAAGAGCCAGGGATAAGAGCAGACGGGCATGTGTCACCACCTACTTCATACAATAATAAAATCCAAAACACAAAATTCACTTGGAGGTTTCTGTGACATGAGAAACACTTTCAAAATACAAATGTTTGATAGAAAAGAAAATTCCTGCACACACTCTGTTGACTTTAATTGTAACGTTTCGTTGTCAGTCCCTGTTTTACCTGATGGAGACCTATGGAGATTTCCTCCTATGCACCTGTCCATTATATATTGAAGGTCTGCATGTGCCTTCACAGTCAAAATGCTAATGTTTAAAAATATAAAGACAGCCAAAATACACGGAGCGTGCTACGAGTCATACATTTAATAGTTAACTGTTTTATTTTCTGTTTTTCAAAGGCGAGATGGAACTTCAAGTCCTACATAAATGTAATCTCTCTGCAGTGTCACCTGCTGTGCCATGTTGTAAATTCAGATGGATTTTGATTGGCTGTCAGTGTTTCTATCGTTCATCAAATCGCTCTGAAAGTGATTCCAGCAATATTGTTTGCCACTGTCATCATTATAGTTGTGGAGTGCACTCTAAAGCTTAGATTGGGCCCAAAAGAATCAAGCTCGACCCTACCTGAGCCCGTGCACGTTGTGTCTGAGCCCGGCCCGGCCCGGCCCGGCCCGGCCCGACACATTAACTGTAATTATGAGCCCGAGCCCGATTTAAACCCGACAATTGTTTAATACGTGGGCTGTTATAACTGACGTTCTCAACTACAATTCCGAATTGTTTGAACTACAGAAATCTGTTTAGAATAATCTTAATAAATAATGCAACAAGGACAAAGCATGTAAACTGTGTTGTTTGTTTATTCAGAATGGAATGGATCGCAAATGGATCCGAATGAAGAAACGTAAACAAAAACCTCCAGCCGAATAGTGTGGGCAACAGATCAAGGCAGCAACATAATCAAAGCCCTGGAACCATATAGGAGACTTTCTTTTCTCGATCACCTTCGCCACGGTCTGCATGCCGACGCACTGGCCGACAACGCGCCGGATATAGGAGAGACCATATCTGCTGCTAAAGGACTCGTTAGATATCTGAAACATACTGGCCTGGTTGCACAATTATCGAAGACAGTTCTACAGATGTCATGACCGAAAGAACGAGATCCAGGGTACAAGCGGCCGAAATGGGTTTCCTCAGGAGGGTGGCTGGCGTCTCCCTTAGAGATAGGGTGAGAAGCTCAGTCATCCGTGAGGAGCTCGGAGTAGAGCCGCTGCTCCTTCGCGTCGAAAGGAGCCAGTTGAGGTGGTTCGGGCATCTGGTAAGGATGCCCCCTGGGCGCCTCCCTAGGGAGGTGTTCCAGGCACGTCCAGCTGGGAGGAGGCCTCGGGGAAGACCCAGGACTAGGTGGAGGGATTATATCTCCAACCTGGTCTGGGAACGCCTCGGGATCCCCCAGTCAGAGCTGGTTAATGTAGCTCGGGAAAGGGAAGTTTGGGGTCCCCTGCTGGAGCTGCTACCCCCGCGACCTGTTACCGAATAAGCGGAAGAAGATGGATGGATGGATGGATGGAGTTCTACAGATGGGGGAGACACGATTTAGCCCAGTTTACCTCACACTCAAGTCAGTGCAGGACATAGCTTAGCTTTCCCACCCAATTAGGCTAATAAAGTTATGATAAAAAAAACACAAATGCTTGATCAAGGGCCCGGCCTGGCCCGGCCTGAGAATAGTGGCAGGAAATATCAGGGTCAAGTTCGGGCTCGGGCTCAGGCAGAGAATCTAAACTCTAGTTGACTCCACCATCCACTTGAGTTAGAACGACTTTTAAAACTATACATTTGTAGTTATCATTATAGTTATCATTCTTGGTGTGGAAAGCCCTTTAGAGGTGCTGGTAGGTGTTTTTTTTTTTAACTTTAGACAGACCAGCTGTTTCCCCTGTTTCTTGACTTTATGCTAAACTAAGAGTCTCCTGGCTACATACAGTAATTAGCTTACAGATATGAGAGTGGCATTGATCTTTTCATCTAACTCTTGGCAAGTAAGCCAATAAGCATAACTTCCACAATATATCAAACTATTCCTTTAAAATTACTGTTTTATTTCCCTAAACCAGTTTTCAAAAAATATTCTCTCTAAAATGCTTGTGCATGACTTAGACAGGGCAAATATTGCTGTGACAGCAGTGCAGAGGGTGAAAAGAAAAGATCATTACTTATTAGATTCATAACAATTATATCCAACGTCCAATTAGAACTAAAACTAACAAGACTAAACAAGTCAGTTTCCACACCTGAACACTCTATTTGTAAAATTCAAAAACATGGACACAGTAAGAAAAAAAAAATCACCAAATATCTCACCAATTCCCATATAACATTTCAACTCTGGTTAAAAAATATGGCACTGTGTTGGGAAGTTTTATGGTAACCAGGTAATTGCAGTGCATGTGAATGAGTTTTCTGATTTCTTGCCTTAACCTGATTTCTCTCAGTAACATGATTTATTGTGCACACATAAATGTAGTCATTACCCCAGAGTTAGTTTGCATCTCTAAGGTGTTATTGTTTTTGGTAGTTCAAACATCTGCGGTATCATTTAAAATTAGCTACAAAAGGATTATAAAAAGTATGTTTTCAGATCATTACTATATTTTCTTTTAGAAAATTGTTCTCAAATAAAGGAAATAGTATGACTCGGGTTTTTACACACATACATGAACACACACATACACACACACACACACACACACACACACATACACACAACACACACACACACACACACACACACACACACACACACACACACACACATACACACACACAAACACACACACACACACACACACACACACACACACAACATTAACATGTAGGCGTGTGAATTTTATTACCATCTGCTACACCATTTCATGGGCATATAAAAAGTGGCAGCAGCCCTCATACATATAAATATGTACTCATCAGGTATTCCTCCGATGCAGGATTATGTGTTAACTTTCTAGACCCCGAGGTAAATTCCACCTTTGCCATCTCTGCTCTTGGGTTCGCCTATTTAATGTTAATTTAGTTACTGCGCTGACATTAACTCCAGTGCTGCTGTGATTTGTCACAGGGTGGAGAGCCAAAACTAAACTTCAAATGCAACCCTCCCATTTATTAAATCGGTCCACTCACCAACTTCTACTTCTTTTGACCCACTTTTCCCAATAGTTACTTGATGTCTTTTGAATAATGACATTGAAGTGATGGATGCAGCCATCAGTCACACGCTAACATTCAAGTAGGCCACTGCCCAGATAAACCCTGCATTCATCAACTGCCTCATGTTTCCATTTTAGGCCAAACACAGAATTGGAATAAAACTGACATAACTTGTGGACAATGAGGGGAAATGTGTGTGTATTGGGATCATAATTCTCACTTTTTATCACTTGTTGGTACTCAGGTTCAAGTGAGGTGAAGGCCACGTTCTGCTAGCCATGAGTAGTCTAGCTGGAGGTGCGCTGAAGGAGCTGTGATGGATGGATGTGGACCAGAAACCAAGGTCTTGTGCCATGTATTCTCAATGACACTACACAGTGTTACAGCATGTGGTCATGTTGACACAGTGGCAGGTAAAAGCCACTCGCAAATGACAAATGACTCTGTGAAGTTGAAGGACAAAACTGCCATCACTCATTGTGTTAATTTAGTTTGACACTGATATCCATCAGCTGATGAAATCTGAGACATGGCTTACAATATTACATTTTAATCACTTTCAGTTAGTAAAACAAGGTTAAACAAGGGAAATGTAAGCATATCGGGATCAGTAAAACATTCGGGAGGTCACACTCGTGGAACAAGTACGTACAGCTCCCCTGGGATCATTTGTTGTGATAATTTTCCACAGCTCTATGGCTTTTAGTCTCGATTTAAGGACAATTATTAGTGTTGTGCTATAATATATTTGTTTAATTTTAAAGGGTACATTTTGGCTGAAAGTCCTGGTAAGCAAAAATAAATGTGTTCTGAGTTTCACCATAGATACATGTGTTATTAACCACCCAGCCAAAGCTGAATGATTAAAAAAATCGCTAAGTAGCCTATTTAAAATGAGGTTTCAAAATCTTAAAAAAATAAGCAGTGTTCTCTGCTCTGAGGTGCCAGGGGCTTGTCCGCTTAAGGCGCTGAGCCTGAGAATGAGCTGCTGCACATCACACATCGAGTCGTTGCAGCTAACCCAGTAGCAAAAACAGTGTATGGTAGCACATTACACACACCCTGAACCAAAGAACAAGTGCCACTCCACGGCGACAGACTCTCTAGGCAGTTAACGTTAGCACAAAGCACACACTCACAGCAGACCGGGTAGTCGGCTGAAAAACTAAAAGGTATTCTAGTGAAGACTATTTTACTTGTGTTTATATGAATGTGGCATTTAAAAGAGTTGTTTATTCATGTATTAATTAGGCTAAAAGAGCTAAGAGAGCTTATGGAACATCGCCGAACAACAATGATGCTATGTGCTATGCTATGCATAGTTTTTATATATAGGTTGGGGTTATGTTAAGGATGGCTTGAGTGCATCATCGAGCGTTTTTAATCATTTGAATGAAGGTTACAGCATGAAGATTCGGTTGGTTGATTGGTGTGAGAGAGAAGCAACGGCAGACAAGCCAAGCAATACAATAGTTTAAAGCTTTCAAATCTAATAACAAATTCCCTTCAACAGTTCCCAAAATCAAGTGATACAAAACTGTGTATTTAGTTTGAGCTACAATCTGAAAAAAAAGAAACTCAAAAGTATCCAATTTACAAAAATATAAACAAAAGAAAAGCATCACATTAGAGAGCTGTAACCAGCTACTGTTTTAAATGTACGGCTCCCCTGGGATCCATTGTTGTAATTCTGACAAAATGCTATAATGTAATAATAATGTGTTGCATCATTTCCCACAGCCATAATGTAGTTGTGAAAAGCATAATTTCCCAATGTTTCTAGAACATTAATCTGGCTGCTTCAGAGATGTTACATGCATGGACATATGGGCAAAATGGGCAAAGACCCTCCTGTGGGTCACAAACTGTGAGTTCAGGAATTAACAAGCCTGTTACATTTACGCCTGCTGAACCTGTATACAAGTAATTATACAAACATTACATTGTCTGATGGATTGCAGCAGTAAATGTCTCTTGGTCCCTCCCTCTTTCTTTCTGTCTGAGTCATCGGTGTTAAAACAGTTATGTCACAGCCACAATGAAGTGTTTGATTTATGATTTATACAGTTATTCTGCCTGTTCCAGTGTAGACAAGTTATGGGCCTGTTAAAAGTGGCATCTGTCAAAGCAGGGATGAAGGCTGAACCTCAACTCCTTTGCATGCAGAATCAGTCTGGATGTCTGTCTCCCCATGGAAGAATAACATTTCAAACAGCCGGAGAGTTGTCATGTGAACACAAGTGCATGTGCAAGTGTATGTGACTTGGAGTGATGGATGCATTTACACCTTTTTAACATCTTGCTTGAATGACGGAAACCACCTTCCAAGGGGGGTTTTAGCTATCAAAGTTCAATCCTTCTCGATTGCTTGTTGGATGCACTTAGCTTTTTTGAGATTCGATTGCTGTCTGGTCCACCCAAAATGCATGAAGTGACTAAGTTTTATTGGGTTATGACTGTCTAACCTCTGTTTCCTGCTGCTACATTTTCCATACACACGTAGGAAACCTTGGGGTCTTGCGAGGGAGGGGACAATGGAGCGGGAGATTGGTCAGAGAATCGGCACAGCAGGGGCGGTATTACATTCAATTTATCGCACCGTTGTGACGAAAATAGAGCGGCGGAATGGGTTTCCTCAGGAGGGTGGCTGGCGTCTCCCTTACCCTACAGTCACATTAGCTACAAGAGACAGCGACAAAGCGACAGGCTGCCATTCATTTTCAATGGGAGTGGACGTTTGCCAGCGACAAGCGACGAGCTTGCCGCTCTGCTCTTCTTGTTCTGCCTTATTTTGCACCCTGTGCTGACAGCATGGCAGGAAAGGTGAAAGTCTTGAAAGGCTTCTCTACATGAACTCTAAAAATCCGGGCGAACATCATGGCCAACTCACGCAATACAATACGAAAATTAAAATATGGTTGTTTGGTTGCGGATCTAACTCTAATCAGTGGAGTCAGTGTTTTACTTCATAAATGGTACACAATAACAGCCAGTGTTGGGCAAGTTACTTCCAAAATGTAATACATTATAGATTACTAGTTACTGTCATTTGAGAGTAATTAGTTATATTATAATGTTACTGTCTCTGAATTGTAATGCGTTACACTACTTTTGCATTACTTTTGAGTTACTTTCACCAAAATAACAGGGGAAGTTTGATTTGGCAGCTAGCTTGTTAATTTCACCACCGGATCAATAAAGTCTCCTCTTTATCCACTTTAATACTTCATAGATTATTCATATTTTGTATAATTAATATAAATATGCAAAGTAACTAAAGCTATAAAAAAATAGATAAGTAAAATGTATAATAGGCAAGTAGGAGAAAATGAAAATACTCAATTAAAAGTACGGCATTGTTGTAAAATGTTTGTTTATAGCACTTGAATAAGAAATTCATGTTGTTTAGTTTAAAACACTCTAAATGAAATGTTCAATTATAGTGTGATTAAAACTCACTATTTACATTATTTACAGTACTTCATTTACAGCTGATTTGTGAAAAGGTAGCCTACACAACCTTATTTAACAGTAATTTAGTATTACTGCGAACCGTCACAGGAAGTGCTTTTATTTTGAAGTAAGCTACACGGAAGTTGTCTGTTGTGTAGCCTACTCTTGCTAGCTTACTGAGATGCAACATGTCCGTCAGGCTGAAGTTGTTCACTTTCTTGTTTGTAAAACTGCAACATATTGAACAGTAAATGGTCACAGTAAAAGACAAGCGTTTTTGGTCGTCATTCGAAGCCATTCCACTACAGGCATAGTTACTTTTCACCGCTGATAAAATGCAATGATATTTACGTGTAGCAAGCCTCAACATTAATTCCCGACATGTTTATATCTGTCAGCCGCTGACGTACCGTCACCTGTTGGGACATACATGCTGTCCGTACCGTCTCTGGTTCTGACCACGGGAACAGAAACAGGACAGCTCACTTCAACGCAGCGTAATAACTCCTGAAAATAATATCCATCTCGCAAATGTATTTGTCTCTGCAGTCATCTCAACCATCGAATACAGCGACAGGAAAATAATACGGCTTTTTTTTTTTCCTGTGAAGAAATGTGTGGCGGTGTTGGTGAATTCTTTAAAAAAAACAATGCACCACTAAATGTTGCGTTAAAATGCGTTGTAACTTGCGTTACTGAGACTGTAACGAGTGTAATATTACCGAAATTTAATTAGTAATGCGTTATATTACTGCGTTACAGCAAAAAGGAATACATTACTGTAATTGCGTTACTTTTGTAACGCGTTACTCCCAACACTGATAACAGCACATCGATGTGGCTTCAACTTCTCTGGGTAAATTATTGTAAGCTTACAGGGGGTCTGTGAGGAAATTTAAACCTTTTTTTAGCTCTTGAATTGATTAATTTGCTTCAAGACTTGCTCCACCGCTGTCATTACAGTGAACTCCACACTCCACATGTAAAAAAAAAGCGTTTTGAAGAAATTACAGTGCTTGAGAGCACAGCAGCCACTCTGCCCCGCAAGTGTGTTTTTTAAAGGACAGTTTCTATTATATCCAGGAAACAAGTGCTGGAGGGCTGCAGTGCTCCTTTGGCATTGAAAGTGCTTCACTTTGTTCATAAGATTGGCTTCCGAAGGATGACTCAGTGTGAAGGTTGTTTTATTTTTCCATTATTAATGGCAACCCATAATCCGCTGGGTTTATTGCATTCATTTTGCAAGAAAAACATAGGAAATAACTGCTCTCAGTAGTAATAGCACAATGTAATGCATGCTTTTATGAGAATGCCAGTGTAGAAAATGTATGATTTTGAACAAATCTACATGAATAGTGCAACATACAGTAATAGGGTTGCAAACAACATGTAAATAACAGCTTTTTGAAAACTGTACTGCATGCATGTGATTACAATAGACAAAGCTCTTGAACAGGGAGGACAGCTCCTGCTTTAATGGAGGCTGAGAGGGAGCCATCTGGTGAAACATGGTCTGGAAAGAGCACAAGCAATCAAGACCTTGTTCTCAGCTGCTTTGGCAATTTGGAAGTAAAAGGTTTACATGGACACAGATCAGTCCACCAGCTTGAAGGTGAGCATCACACGGGACACAGAGTGACAAGACGGAAACTGACACAGAAAACAGATGCCGACACAAACGCCAAGACACGCAGCGGGAGAAGATCAATTGTGTCTTCTTGGCTTTCATCAAAGTTTGTCAGGAAGGAAAATGTGTCTGTGCTTTCTCAAAGCCCCAGAGGTTTATTTGTAAATGTCACACTTGTCAAATCGTCAGCAACTGTGTCTCCCGTTGATGCCACATTTTCTCTGAAAGAGAGAAAAACCAGTGGATGCAAATTACAAAATAATAATTGGTCATTTGTAGGCAAAGGAATCCTAAATTAAGACTCCAGCATCATCAGCACCACACACACACACACACACACACACACACACACACACGCACAGATAAACACAGATGTTGCAAGAACCTTTCTGCTACACATCAGAAGACAGGCAGCATTCATTCACCTCTCAACCACATCTTCATTTGTGTCTCATTAAAAATGTTTGCCTGGATGACACCGTTCTGTCTTCAATCAACGGTGACCATGTCATCTGTCCCAAAAATCTGTAAATAATCTGACAGTCCATTGTTTTCCCTTGTCTTAGCTATAGACATCAGTTTCAGTTTCAAATTATCCACCAACATGTACCAATTACTTAATATCTTTCTAAATTGTAAAGTTTAATCTACCTAAATTACACCAATAATGACTTGAGACAACAAATAAAAGGTTCTGCTAAATCAAAAACATTTAATTGAATAAATTAAAAAATAATGAATGTGTCAGATTTGAATGTGTAATAATCAATATTTGCTTAGTAGCTTAGTATTTAGTTAAAATTATAATCAAACGATAAAATATTTTTGAATGTATGAGTATTCAGCGTTCAGAAGTTCAATTTACACAATTTAAAGGAATAGGTGGACATTTTGGGAAATACACTTACCGGTATTCACTTTCTTGTAGAGAGTTAGATGAGAAGATTGATACCACTCTTAAAGGACAATTCCAGCGCAAAATGAACCTAGGGGTTAATAACACATGTGTACCGAGTCGACCGTTCTCTGGGACATGTTTTCATGCAAATCGAATGTGACCAGTTTTATCGCAAACCGCTAATTAGCTTATAATGCTAGTCGTCGGGGCATGCGAAAGTAAAAAGAAATCGCTATTTCTATACCACTAACATGGCTCAAAATAGCACCACACTTCCACGTTAGCATAATGAGGGTCCCTACATGTAAATCGAAGCATTGAGAACTTTGTAAGTGTACAGACAGTTTATTACAAAGATAGTTTAGAAAGACAGTACCGTTCGGTATACAGGCAGGCGCCATCTTTGGAAAACAGTCATGACCGTGGTTGAGCTATGTTACTGGTTACACGGCGTTTGTCGTTTGACTGGTGAAAACATGAAAAACATATCCCAAAGAACGGTCGACTCAGTATCCATGTGTTATTAACCCCTAGGTTCTTTTTGCGCCGGAATTGTCCTTTAATACTCGTAATAATAATACACATAAATATTGGCATATATATCATGATTTAAAAATAAATAATATTAAAGCTGCAAGCAGCGATGGACGGGCCCTCGCGCCTCTGCACGCATCGGGGTTACCAGCAGACTCCGCTCCTTGCAACCGTGCATTCGTGCGGCACTCAGACACCGCAAATCGTCAACAATGAAAAGGGAACTCTCTGCCGAGTTCAACGATACCTGAAACAAGACTCTACGTCATACGGTTCATTAGCTGTGAAAAGGGGGCGTGGCTAACGCATATGGGGCGGGTCAAACCATCACCAATTAAAAATGAAGACTCTGCTGAGTTCAATGATACCTCACATAAGACTCTATCATAAACGGGTCACCATTTATGAAAGGGGGCGTGGCTTAAGCATAGGGGGGCAGGCCAAACCATCATCAATGAAGAAGCAACTCTCTGCTGAGTTCAATGACACCTCACACAATACTCTACCTTAAACGGTTCAAATGTTATGAAAGGGGGCATGGCCTGAGTATGTGGGCGTGGTTAAAGTATAGGAGGCAGCTCAGTATCACATGTAGACCACACATTATAAGTTTCATGTAAATAGGATGATGTTTGTCATATAAGGTGCATTTCCTGTTGTCAGCGGGGGGCGCTATGACCAAAAGTCAATTTTGCTCTGTAGGTGTCCTCAGGCGTGGACCCTTGTCAATCATGACAAATTTCGGGCAGATACGACAACGTACACTCAAGTTACAACAATTTATTTGTTCATCGCTAAACACTCAAAATGGCCGCCACGGCACGCCCACACTGTCTGACGAAAAGTTTTTCTTTTAATAACTTTTCATCTTTAAGGTGTTGAGAAGATACAGACCAAGTTTGAAGTCCATCGGATGAAATCTCTAGGAGGAGTTCGTTAAAGTATAGCACCTTGACTTTACTTCCTGTTGCCACTAGGGGGCGCTATGACTTTAAGTAAATATCGGCCTTTATTTGTCCTCCTTATTTGTCTTGTAAATCCTGAAAAGTTTTGAGCCAGTCGGACAATGTATACTCGAGTTACACCCACTTCCTGTTTCGGCGGCGAAACGCACAAAATGCCCGCCCCGCCACGGCCACGCCCTATGACGAAAAGTTTTTCTTTTAACAACTTTTCATCTTTAATGTCTTAAGATGGTACAGACCGAATTTGAAGTTGATCGGATGAAATCTCTAGGAGGAGTTTGTTAAAGCACGACATGTGGAAATGGCCAAAATTGCACTAATTTCGAACTTTGAAATCAAAATGCCGGACTTCCTGTTGGGTTTAGGGTATGGCTCTAATGACGTTTTTTGTACATCTTGACATGCTACATATGTGTACCAAGTTTCGTGAGTCTACGTTAAACGCACTGCAGGGGCTCAATTTCTTTAACTTTCTAGGGGGCGCTAGCGAGCCATTTTTGCGCGGTTATTCCCGAAACCCTTAAAATACATACATTTTCACCAGACTTGATGCGGCCGCCAAATTTGGTGAGTTTTGGAATATGTTAAGCCCCTCAAAAAGCCAATTAATTTGGTGTAATAATAATTCCTTCAGTTTCAATAGGGCCTTCGCCGCTGTCGGCGCTCGGGCCCTAATTACAACACATTTTATTGCAATTACAGTACTTACACTGTTACCCTGTTTCCTGTTTTTCCCCACATTATTATCCGCTAATAATAGTTTCGTTTAATTAAAAAAAGGAATACAGTGTAATTTCCGTGTATACCCCTCTCAAACACAAAGTTGCTAGCCACATTACCTACACTCTTGCCTTCTGCTATTGTACTGACGTTGTTTGAAGTATTTCACTAATACTAAAATAATTACACTGTAATGTGTAGGCTGCAATCTAAAGCATTACTGAAAGTCTATTCTTGAATTTGATTAACTTTATTTTCTACTTTCGGCCCTGAGGTTTCATCATTTCCAAAAATATCTCAATGAGGATCTACTCTATATCAGGGTATCCTGGTGTGGCACTGTTGTAATGTTGTTGCATAACGTAATTCAACATGTGGTGTGCCAGCAGCTTTAATAATCACATCTACAGTATTGTGAAAAGTACAAATGGTTGTTTACAATCCTGCTGATTTGATACAGAAAGACACAAATAAAGTCTTAAGTAGGTTGTCAACATTTTATTGTTCCAGCTGTGTTAGCATCATTTCAAATCAGCATGCCGCTGAAGTAAACATGATTAATTCATAATGACTATCAGCTCCAGTCTGCAGGAGTTAACAAGGATAGAAATTACAGCTCAGGTGCGTTCTGCGTTTGAGAGTGCAGTTGGAGATAATGAGCATGTCTCATATAGAGGGAGTGTGGATAACAGAGTAGAAACTAACATGTACTGTAGGTATCATTAGTCCTTTCAGAAGAACCACCAGGGAAATGAAAACAACATACAAGTAGTGAGTGGCAACTAGTCATCTGAGCCCCTGGGAACTATTATTGACAGAACAAAAGTGTTTAAATAGAGAAAGGTTAAGGATCAGGTGAACTCAGGTCGGCGGCACAGCCTCTCTCTTTCTGTGTGCCTTCAGCCTGTGTTCAGCACCCAAGGCTCAGATGTTTAAGTCTGATTCAGGGCAAATTATGATAAGCTTGGAGCTAATTTTGTACATGGAGATTTTCCTGTCTCATTGTAGCTTTATACTGTGATTTTTATAGAATGAAAGAAATTGTGGTGCTGAAGATAGGGGGATTTGAATTCCTCTGAATAGTTGTTCATTTTTATAATCAGGCAGGACTTCATTTTAGGTGGCCATCTGCACAGCGCTAATTAGTCTTTTGATTTTATCTTGTTGAAGGAAGACACCAATTAAGTCATCTTGGGTCAAAGTGATTTTTGTATGCATTTTTGTGCTTGTGGATATATCCTTTAGGTCCTTCAAATATGAACAACAGAAAGCTTTTTACCCTACAGAGGACAACATTGTTAAGAACAGCATCTATCCATAGAAAAGCCTTATGTACGTAATTTCCCAAGGCATGATTTTCCTGTTCCAGAGCTGCACCATGCCATTTGATTGTAGCTTATCTATCCTGCACAACATGGCTCGAATCAAATTGGATTGGGTTTCATTGTTTGCACACAGTCCACCTGCTACACAAACAAACTACAGTATGATTTGGCACAGACATATGATCCCTTTCCCAGTTGATTGAGTGAACATCTGAGCCCTTGAGCAGCTCCAACTTTTGGAAACTTTTAACATGATAAGCTTCAGTGTGCTGGGAAGAACAATTTCATCTCTGATCTAAAGAGATTCCCTCTAAAAGTAAAAATAATATAAAACATTGAGCTTATTTTGTCTTACAGTGTTTTGTGCTGGGCTTATAATTAAGATGTACTTGCTATGGCATCATAGTGGCTGAAAGAGCTCAACGTATCGCAACTTAACAAAGCATCCAACAAGAGAAAACACAAGCAAAAGAACCATTTTGACTTTTGACAACACATAAATGGCATAAAAAAGCACACTGCAAATAAAGATCACTGCAACTACAGAAACAGTGCAAATTCGTACACAACAACAACAACACAACAAAAATTCTGCGTGAAATTTTTATTCTTGGCCTGGGGAATTAACCTTGAAAAAGCAATCCCAACTCAAGGTCCACTTACCAGCTTTACCCTTTCAATCATATCACATGGTCTTCATCAGCATATCATCTGTGTTTACTGATTCATAACAGGAACTGAGCTTGCTTGTCAACAGATACATCTCAATTAAATTAAAGTGCCCATATTATGAAAAAATCACTTTTTCTGGGATTTGGTGTGTTATGTTGTGTCTCTGGTGCTTCCACACACATACAAACTTTGAAAAAAAATCCATCCATGCTGTTTAGAGTGAGATACGGTTTCTGAATGTGTCCTGCCTTCAGTCTCCGGGTAAGCTGTTCAAAATCTGCACGGCTTGTGACGTCACAAGCCGAAACGTTAGCATGCTAACGCTAATGCTAACGCTAGCATGCTACCTCGTTCTCAATAGCAAAGCACTGCTACAACACACACAAGTTCACCATAATCTACAAAAGAACTACTTACATGTGCGCTCTCATTTAGAAGTCTCCCAGCTAATCCTGCCTTGTAACTGACCGAAGTTGTAGAAACAGCCTTTCTTTTACTGTCTATGGAGCTAGCTAGCTGACATGATCTACATCTGAGCTACTGAGCATGTGCGAGTGCAATCAAAGATAGTACAGAAGAAGAAGAAGAAAAGAGGTCTCACTCTGTAGCTAAAACAGAGACCAGGTGAAAAGAGGATCTGCAGCAGTGAGAGAGAGCGGTGCAGTACAACAAAAATATGGTGTTTTTTGAAAATTAAACCATGTAAACCTATTCTGGTACAACCTTAAAATACAATTATGAACCTGAAAATGAACATAATATGGCTGCTTTAAATCTTATTATAGCCCAATATCACAAATTTGCCTCAGAGGGATTTACAATCTATACAACATACGACACCCAATCTGTGGTAAGTGATGAGGTCGGAGTCTGGCCTCCAAACACAATTTTTGCTGTTATAATAAACATTTCAAAGGTGAGATGTCTCACTGAATTATAATAGTAGCAGTGAATATCATACAATAATAATAATAACGACAGTATCCGTAAAAATAGCAATAATAATAATAATATAAATATGATTAACAATGATAAAAATAGAAGTTGGTGTTAAGCAGGTCCTCGGCAGCAGGCACATCCACAATCCAGGTGCAACCACAATTCATGGAAACTCACGAGACAAGAAAGCACAACGACTCCGGGGAAGAAGCTAACGTGCATCAATGGGACATGAATGTGTACAGATGGAGAGAGAGAGGAGGAGAGAGGAGCTCAGTTTCATATAGGAAGTCCCCCGGCAGACTGAACCCATAGCAGCATAACTAAGGGCTGGTCCATGGCAAACCTGAGCCAGCTCTAACTATACGGTTTATCAAAGAGGAGTCTTAAGCCTTAAGCTTATTCCTTACTCTTACTTACTGGATACAGTGTGAAAACTGGGAGCTGGTTCCACAGGAGAGAGCCTGTGAAGGCTCCCATATCAACTGAGCAACCTCCATCCGCTAATGAAAACCATGTGATTTGGCTTACAGCTCCAGAAAAAGCTAGTGGATCCTGAGTTGGGGTTGTTTTGTCAAACACAAGAGACTGGGGAACAATAAAAACTGATGGGCATGCTTGGAGGTCTGCCACTCGGCAATAACGTTTGAGAGGGAGCTGACAATGTTTATTTTAGTTTTAATAATGTAATTGCATGATTTATATCATATTTTTAAAATTGTATTTATTAATCACTTTGTCTGATTCAAATCAAGATTTGTTTTTGCAACAGAGTACAGCAGGACAAATAGAACAGAGACAAGACACACAACAAATTACAGTTACACACAAGCAAATATAAACTGCATCAAACACATCTCAAATGTTCAAAATTAAAAGTTTATATTCATTCATCCTGGGGAGGAGACTTTCAAGTTTCAATGTTCTTTGAAGTTGATTCCATTTATATGGTGCAAAGTACTGGAAGACATACCAAGTTCAGTATTTACTCGTGGGGTATGAATAGTCTGATGAACAGTAGTTCAGTTAAATTTGAGAAGAGATGTGATATACTGAGGCTGCCTTAGTAAGAGACATTTATAAACAGCGTAGTATATTTAAGTATGTATTATTGGAGATACTTTTTAATTAGTCCTATTTGCAGTTTATTTCTGTTGAATTTGTTTCAACAAATTGGTCACTGTGTTTCTTAAACCTGCATTAACTGATTTGTTTGGCCACTTAGGGGCAAAAGAACAAGCTGTAAACATGAAACGGACCTATCACCACCTTATAAGTTAAAATGGCAAACTTGATAGCAGCTACCTATTAACACATCCAACAGATTGTTTTTCTTTTAGCTCTGTTTCTGGTCTCCACCAACAGGGTGAATGTATGGTTTTTTAGCTGATAAATGTCGACCCATGTTCACCATTTAGTCGCTAACAGCTAAATCTGCAGTTGTTTGGTGCTACGTACAGTGGGTTTTTACACTCAAAACAGTGTCTGAAAACAACGGCGAGGAGAGTGGTGAGACTTAAACAGTGGGTTAAAGACAGTACAGTAAAATACTAGAGCTGAGCGGAACAGCAGAGTTGGGTGATATATCTATGTGGGCTTGTTACTTCAAACGACCGCTTTCACATATGCTTAGTCATGTTATGCATTGTATATATATATATATATATATATATATATATATATATATATATATATATATATATATATATATATATATTGATATAGCAGCTTTGGTGAGCTTGTCTTTTTCAGCATTTCTTCTCTAAATGCAATGTATGTGCTGTCAAAGTGGTGAAAACCTTTTTTGTACTTGTTTTCTCAAGTTGCAGTGCACTGAACTGTCTGGACCACTATCCAATTTTTATTTAGAATTGACAATTAATTGTATTCAATTAATGTCCCAACCACTGTCATCATTCTGTCAGCCCTGATGCCACTTTACCCCCAGGGACCACTTAACAGCTTACCATGCCTCATATGTTCCTAAACCAGCCCCCTTATACAGATGAGATGTTTGTTTCTGTGAACCCGCCATCAGCCGCCACTGCTCACTGCTGCAGTGAGGAAGGAAAATAATGACATGTCATCTGATAATGGCTGCATTGTGGACGACCCAGCCCTTTTAATGGATTTATAATTAATGCTTGTGTGTTGGCCGATGCCACTGATGGCTGCGGAGAGGCAGGATAATGTTCTGGAACTACAAAGTCATTTTAGATCAAGCCGAGGCCACAGAATCAGAGATAAGAGCTACATTTTTATTCCATGAGAGGTACTGGGCTGGCAGCTGCAGCCCAAAGAGCTTTCTGTCCCTCTTCTCTTTCTACTTCATCCCTTACTGCTCTCAGTCAGGGCATTAGAGGCCAATGACTCTACAGGCTTCTCGATACTTACCACTTTAAGGACTCAGGGTCATTATTGTTCATATTTTTGGGGTCAGTGATTCATACCAGGATAAACACAGTCATAAGTGGTCTACGTGGATGGGTGACATTTTTCATTCAATAAACTTCTAGAAATGGGGTTGTTACGAGCAGAGTCAGATAAGGGAGTTTATAAATTGAGGTCTGAGGTTGTATTCTGGGCTTTCCTTCCTCAAAAGGGTCCTTTTTAATGAGAGGAGATAAAAGGCACAGGAAATAAAAGAGAGTGGCCATATGGTGCCCCGTGGTACAGTATACTGTACAAAGACAGACTCAAGAGGCCGGCTGATTAAAAAAAAGATTTTTTTAGATTTATTTCAACCTCTGTTGAGCACATTTAAATAAAGGTTAACTCGAGCAGTGGTTCCCAGGCACCCCGGGGTTCCTTGAGGGGATCCCGCAAGATTTATCATATCATTGTTAATTTCTGCAATATTTACATGTATGTTTTGGTTGTTAGATTTCTAAACATATCAAAACAGAAGACAAATACAATAAATATCAGAATCACTGTATTCAAAACTGCTACGACACAGCTAATGACGTAACAACTCACTCACTAGGTTTTCAGGAGCTCATAAAAACAGTGACTTCAGAGAAAGCGATGGAAAGATTTGAGACGGTAAACAGAGCTCAAAGAAATGCTGATATGTCTCAGCCCTCAACACAGTCTGAGGAAACTGGATCAGAGCCACCAGGCCCACCAACAAAATCATCATCAGACTCAACTAATAATATTTATCTGTAAATCTGCAGAGCACCTGTTGGCTTGTATTCTGATTGAGAAATATATTGTTTAACGTAATATTTATATAATATAAATTAATCTAAAATTATTAAATCATGGTAAGCATCTGGGAAGTCTGGAAACAACTGAACTAGAGAGTGCCAACACTGCACAATTCTCTAAGTTTAGCTTTTTAAGAACATTTTAAACAGTTGCATTTGTATACAGATCTGCAATCAAAATGCCCTTAGTGACAACATGCTGACTGTTTTTCATACGCATCAGGGAAACCTAACAGTAACAGATATATGATTTTTAGTGAAAGTTAGGCACTTGCATGGCTGTCATAGGGAGGTCAAGCTTGAATACTGTAAGTATCTTTACTGATGGAGGGCAAGTGATGAGCATCTATGATAGTTTTTGATTAAATGTCTAGCTTTGTGGTTTGATAATTTCATTTTAATGTTTACTTGATCAATGAGGTTGGAGGCACAAACAATTGCAGATGTGGCATATTAATTAGCACTATGACTTTGAGCTTTGAGTCATTTATTTATTTGTAATTTGCTTTTAAAGGGACATTGGTTTGATCAAAAGTCAACCATATTTAAAATCCAGTTCTTTACATGATATATGATGCACACTGATTGGATTGTGTGTGCTATGTGCTACAATAATCATGTATAAATGTATGTGTAGCACTTCTTCCAGTCACACGCACACACTTTTTTGTCTTGGCACACAAGCCCTATCTCTGCCCCTGAATCTCAGATATCTCCCGCTTCATCACATAAACTTATTTCCAGAGCTTTCAGAAGCTGCGCCCTCTTTTGATGCACAGCAGCAAGCTCACCCTTTTTATGACTAAAGGAGTGACAGTTGTGCAAATGTTTCCCTCTCTCATCTTTCTAAGGCACTTCAGACTGGAATGAGGAGCGCCAGTATCGACACCGGTCAGTGAATATTTAAGAAACATTCGCAGTCTTTTATCCTGTGTTGTTGAAACAATAATGTCAGCAGAGACCCTCGTCCCCCCGCCGCATCTGAGAGAATATGTGTGCTTCATCTACATGACTTGCCACATTTCAGCATATGAGATAGAAGGTTGCATCACTTAACTTCCTCAAAACAGCTCAAAGGCTTCATCACTTGACTGTCAAGAACACGCTGCCATGGAGTACAGCATTGACACAAGCCTGTAATATGAAATGGGATTTTTTTTTTAGCAGTGATGGAATGTGTTCTTGATGATCAGTGCTACGAGTTGAGGGTGGGGAGAGTGTAACTCCTTCACTTACCCTGCCAACATTTTCCCATCCAGTCTGAGGGTTTGAACAGACAACCTTTGAGTCTCAGTTTCAGTCACCTTTATGCAGCCGTCAGTCATCAACAACTGTTTTCTATTCATGGTATCACATTCCAGCGCGAGGCATTCAAGATATTCCCAGTGGAGATAATTTCTAGTGCACTCCTTCCTAGATCAAAAAGACTACAGCAACAATATGGCCCTATAGCAAGCATAGGAAACTCTTTGGTTTCAACTATTCCCTCATAATCAACAAAGCACAAAAACCAAGTGGGGCATAATTCCAAATTTAGCCCTTCAAACATTTTTTTTCACAGAGCAAGTACAAATCTTTTTATATTAGTTGTTATCTGAACATCTTTTACTCAAGATTTACTACAGTGCACATGTTTTATGTGAACGGTTATTCTTTTTAAAAGCATACTAACGTGTCTAACCTTCAGATGAAGGACGACAAAATCTCTGACTAAACATCGGATGTTTCTCCTTACTTTATTCTTTAAAATCCCTAAGCACCAAGTTTCAATTTCAAACAGGACCAAACAAAAAGTACATCTCAGCATTCAACACCATCACCCCCTCCAAACTGATCACCAAACTCAGTGAACTGGGCATCAATAGCTCCCTCTGTAACTGGATTCTGGACTTCCTAACCAACAGACCTCAGTCTGTTAGGTTAGATAATCACACCTCCTCACAGGGATGTGTGCTGAGCCCTCTCCTTACTCCCTCTTCACCTACGACTGCACACCTGTACATGGCTCTAACACCATTGTAAAGTTTGCAGACGACACTACGGTGATTGGTCTCATCAGCAACAACGATGAGACGGCCTACAGGGAGGAGGTCCAGCATCTATCATCGTGGTGCACTGACAACAACCTGGCTCTCAACACCAAGAAGACCAAAGAGCTCATTGTGGACTTCAGGAAGTCTAAAGCTAGCACACACACCCCCATCTTCATCAACGGGACTGAGGTGGAGCGTGTCACCGGCTTCAAGTTTCTGGGTGTCCACATCTCTGAGGACCTCTCTTGGACCCTCAAACCTATACCCTGATCAAGAAGGCTCACCAGTGTCTCTTTTTTCTGAGGAGACTCAAGAAGGTCCACCTGTCTCCTCAGATCCTGGTGAACTTCTACCACTGCACCATCGAGAGCATCCTCACCAACTGTGTCACAGTTTGGTATGGCAACTGCTCTGCCCATGATCGGAAAGCACTGCAGAGGGTGGTGAAAACTGCCCAATGCATCAGCGGTTCCTCACTCCCCTCCACCGAGACCATCCAGGCCAAGCAATGCTTGCGTAAGGCGCGCAGCATCATCAAAGACTGTTCTCACCCCAACCACAGCCTGTTCACCCCACTCCCATCCGGGAGGCGTCTCAGGTCTCTCCACACCCGTACCAGCAGGTTCAGAGGAAGCTTCTTTCCTGCAGCTGTCACCCTACTGAACTCTTCCTCTGCATCCCAGTGACAATTACTACTATTATAATGTCACTGCTACTACATTGCACATATCTGTACATGTTGTTCATATTACATAGCCATATTTATTCTGCTCTTATAACACTGCAATATATTTGTTGTCCTGCCTATGCACCACCTGTCTATACTTGTATATCGCATTGCACTTTTCTGCTTTTTTGCACTTCTGGTTGGACGCAAACTGCATTTCGCTGTCTTTGTACTTGTACTCTGCACAATGACAATAAAGTTGAATCTAATCTAATCTAATCTAATCTGCCCGATGTGCCCCACAATCCACGGGAACATTATTATATTTTTAGTAGGGCTGTCAATCGATTAAAAAATGTAATCTAATTAATTACATACTCTGTGATTAATTAATTGAAATTAATCGCATACATAATTAACGGTGCCTGAACCGATACTTTTTAAGAAAGTAAAAAAAGAAAAGAAAAAAGGGTACTAAACAACAGTCGGTGACATTAAAGAACGGCTTGTTTATTGCTAAGGCCATATGGTCAAAATTAAATGATTTAATAATAATGTATAACAATAACAATAACTTATTTCACTAGTAAATTGCTGTTGAACGACAAAAACAACCACCAGATGGGAAAAAGACATTTACAATAACTTCAAATGCACCACGAGGCTGTCGTTTACCAGTTTCATTGAACGCATCGTCTGTGTTGTTTTTCCGACGGCAGCTGCAGATTGTTACATAGCGGTGTTGAATCCTCTACAGTAAAACAGAGTCAAACTTTACACTGTTTAGCGTTAGCTGTCAGCATTGTAACCGTGTTTAATCCAGCTACTAGCTAGCGGTAGGCTAACATTAGCGGCTGTCGAGTATAGTGTTAACTAGCGTCACATGCAGCGGTGTTTGTGTATCGTCTGTTTCAGAGCATCAGAGAGAAGCGCAGACATATCAGTGGCACCAGATTTCGGTAGCCAGGGTTGGCAGGAAGAAGATTTTTACAAGTAAATGTTCCAATCAATGATCCAGGCAGCACATTCTCGTCTCCCTCCTTCATTTTACAGTCAAATGGTGGCTAGAACGGCTCCGGGTCAAACGTCAATATGGAATGGATTAAGCTGCGTTATTTTTTTTAACGCGTTATTTTGACAGCCCTAATTTTTAGTTTAGTTAAGTCTGGTTATTTTAAATGCAGTTTTCAGATTTATTTAGTTTCATTAATTTGTCCTACCGGCTTAGGGGACAGGAGAGGGGACAGAGGGGTTGACAGAATACAGACTGCTACCTTTTAATAAGCCAACCGCACTCAAATACAGTGCAACCTTATATTGTTAGCTATATCAACATTAGTGTTTTGGCCTACTTTTGCTCAGCTGCATTTAAGTTTTTTAAACTTTTTTTTTTAATTTAAGTTGCACTAACAATATTTTCATATTAACAATAGATCAAATGACTTTGTATAATGTAAAAGGGGGTGCATGTACAGTAATCAGCATTTTTGTGTGTTTTGGCTCATTGTTTTGGTTTTACTGCATCAGTGTAGTTTTCACTGAAAAAGCTGACTATAGCCAACACTTCCTGCCCAGCTCCAAACGACACTTATAGGTGTTTTACAGTAGCCGCAGCCAAGCTGGTGCACCATCATGACGTCAAAATGACGTAGATCTTGCCGGCGCGCCCGGATTTATAGCGCGCGAGCAGAGGTCGCGCACCACACTTTTTTCAGCGGTGCACGACAAAGCGGAAATAGGAGGCCTGAACGAGTTCGCCGACAACCGGATGCCAGGACTCTCAGAGTGACTGCAAGTCTCTCTTGTAAACTTACTGGGTTAAGATGAGTTCTTTTATGGTGAATGAAAGGCTTGATCCAACGAAGTAGGTCATCGAATCAAATCGAAGCATTGACGGCAATGCTGCTGCCAGTTCTGCTGTTGTTTACTTTTTTCTTATTCTTCTAGTCTGTAGAAATAGCAAAGTCGGTAGAAGACTGCAACTAGTGACCACCAGCGCGGGTATAAATAGTTACGGCGATTCCATGACGTCACATTTGCACGCGCCAGGTTGGGAACGGCCAGTATAATTCACGCTTTAGACACTGTTAGTGACTAGCTGGTGAAAGTAGTGGAGCATTCAGCAGCTAAAGAGACAGATGTTTCCCTCAGCAGTTGGTGGAGACCAAAACAGAGCTAAAATGAGAGTAAATATTGGACTTACATTCACCAGGTGGCCTAAAACACAACTCTAAATGACTGATCATGTTGCTCCATAACTGCTGTATCTTATAATTAATCAACAAGTTTGCCGTATCAATTTAGAAGGAGATGATATCACAACGTTGTGTTCACAACTTGTTTCCTCAAATAGCCAAACCCTTGATGCAATTTAAACTTAATTTGAGAATTGTGTGGAAAGAATACCAACGAGGAGGTTGACTTCATTAAAAATTAAGTTTTTAGAAACTTAACCCATTAGCATTCATTGTAATTCAAAATACTGTTTTGTGGCATCTCCAGTGATATGTAGTGTAATATTCCTAAAATGTAATTAATCAAACTATTTTTAGCTGTTGTATAATACATCATAAATTTTCTCTGCCATATAATGACAGGCCTTGTATTAGAAAAGCTCAATTAATAATTTTCTGATTGATGGAATATATCTTCGGTCCAATAACTCCCTGGATAAATATTGCTGTGATTACAGATTTGACCTTTAAGGAACTTCAAAACAGTTTTGATGTCCTATTTTCACTTAAGAGTACAACAATAATCCCACATTAATCATTTTTATGAAATAAGGTTTTTATGCTTAGCACAAATTGTTTTCAAGTTGCACCCATAACATCGCAGATACTGTATATCTACAGCACCGACACATCTGGTTATCATTGTCTACATTACAGTCCTTTTGTAATGTCTTCCTATGAAAACAGCATTCAGTTTTCACATACACAGAATAAATATTACTTTTGTGTTGCTGGGAGCACAAACATATCTCTCTGCAGAGGAAACCACGCGCTCTAAGTTTCAATAAGGAAACTTTATATCTGACTCAGAGGCTGATTCTGAATGAGTTAACTGACAGAGGATCCCTCTCTTAGTTATCTATTGGTTTTCTGTGAGAAGAAAAGAGAAGTCTGGAAAACAGCAGGATAGATTCATTGCAGATTGTTGAAAGTTTAACTAGATTGCTTTAATTTTAGTGTGTGGTCGAAAGCTGACAAGTATAGCCTTCGATGTGGGGTGAAAAGTTAGTTGTTAAATCAGTCCAACTGAGTCGAACAGCCCAGCAAACATTGTCGCCTGCATGCAAAACATGTCTTGCTTATCAGTTGTCAAAAAGTCCTGGCTGAACAAAAGACATCACATTCTGATTAAAGGTTTAAAGCTCATCTATCAATTGCTCTCCCTTCTTCTGTCAGTGAGTGATATGGCTGCATTTTGAAGATCTCTGCAACTGATCTATTCCTCCTTTCGATAGCAAACACCTGAATTACTTATTCATTACTCAAGTGCTTGACTGACACAGAGTTTGAAGTCCTGCCTAATTCACTTTGGCAAAAAAATCTATTGGGCACAAACTGACATTTTTAGGATGAGTGGTTTCTGCAAGTCTTTTGAATTGAATAGAATGAATATTCGAGGCTGAATGTTTTTCCTGCCTGTTAATTAGTTCTTATAACAGGAATGTGGGAAATGAAGTGTGTCCTCTATCACACCCAGAGTTAATCCTCCTGAATATTAGGAGGGAGGTACCTCGACCGGTCCCTCATGGGCTCAAATGAATACCAAAGACAGACTTTTTTGAAGTGGAGAAGAATGCCTCACCTATCTAATTTCCTGTTTTTTGTGATAGCGGTTTTCTCCATTGAAAGTAACTCACATCATATGATGAGCCCCCCCCCCCCCCTCCACTCTCTCCACACACACAGACAAAGAAACAAAAAGAAAAGACAGAAATTGGCAGACTGATGCACAATTTGTCGATTCATAAGCGAGCTCTGACGTGCTTTTGTCATGTGTCGCCTCAGTTGGCCAGACTCTGAGTTATACAATTGGTAAACCACCCAGTGTGTTGTTCTTTTACCCTTGACTTAAAACGGAGAAGATTGTGTCCTGAAGACAAATGAGTCTGACTGCTGGCACAGAATGAAAGGTATCGTTTAATCTTGGCCTTGGATACAATCTAAGTGGGTTAATTAGGGCAAAACACCACTCCTTCCACCACAGGGAAGATGTTGTGTTGATACGTCTCAACAAGGGCATGATTTGAAATGCATGGTTATGGAAAAGATTTGCATAGATGCTTTTCAAGTTTGAAAAATAGAAAGTGGAGGCATCATTCATCAACAGCTTTGTGGTCCTGCTTCAAACATGTGATGTGACCTGGTGAATCTATTGTCCAACTTGTCTTAATTTGCTTGGATGGAAGCTGTACAGCTACAAATGACCGAAGACTTGAGAGCAGATTCCAACTCAGCACAACCACTTCAACTGCCTGGACAGACAGTGTCTGAACTGTGAGACAAAACGTTATCACTGATTTGCCTTTAAGGACTTCTGAGAAATCTGAGAAATGTTTGTGGTGTCTTAAATAGTAATGCTGTGATGCTGTATGAAGAGGAATCCGCCGACACTGTTCTTGATTATAAAAAGGTTTATTACAAACAAAGATTCAGCATCAATTTTACAGACCCATGGATATCTGGAGAGACGACCGACCCAATCTTCAAAATTTGTTGCTCTGCCGTTCTGCTTTTAACACAGGGTATATATTCTATGCATTGTATGACCTAAAGTGGGAGGGTGTATGTGTGTTCCTGGGGCCCCTCTGCTAATGTAATCAACCTCATAGCATAATCTTATAACAAACATGTTCTCATACACTGTTGAACATAGGTTTCCTGTAGGCCTCTCCAAGGTCATTAGTTGACTGTGCCTAAACTGGTTATTCGCCATAGAATGACAGAATACACATTTACCAGGACGTGTACTTATCAGGACCCCTTTCCTGTCATTGTTCCAGACCCAGCATCTGCATCCTCTCTTATACACAGGGCCCCAACTCCACCATAACCTCAATAACATAGTACAATATGGAATACGTTTAAAATGAATATATGTAGGCATAATTAAACATAAGTCAAAGTTATATATCATCAGATACAACATGTTCATTGAGGACTATGTTGAAATGTCTACCACTATGAAGTCTATGAAGTAAAAAGCTTTGATCTATATCAGTTTCTCAAAGACAAATCATCAAAAGTGTACATTGCATATATTTTGCTATTTTTGTTGTGAAATTGTGCTTGCAAATGGTGCGTCCGCTTGCTAACATGTTGATGTTTAGCAGGTATTACATACACGTTTAACTTGTTCACTATCTTAGTTTTGGCGTGTTAAGCTAACATTTGCTCATTACCACTAACCACAAGATACAGCTGATGGTGATAGGGATGTTTGCAGGTATTTTGGCATAAAGCAAAGTATTAAACAATTACAATTTTGGGCCTGATGATAGTGCTAGATGAAAGGTCAAGGGCAGGGGTGTAGTGCTATTTGTTTAAGCACCGAAACGAGCACCTATGACTCATGCGCATCCATGCAAACACGCGGTTAAATTGTGACTTTTTTCGAAGGTTATATAACCACTGTTCCTACGGTAGCAAGTTTACAAACATTTGTCAACTATAACTATTACGGGTGTGCAAAAAAATCGATTCACATTCGTATCGCTATTGAAGCACTACCGATTCAAAATCGATTCATGGAATTCCAAAACTCGATTCATATTTAAAAAAAAAAAAAATAAAACTTTGAGGGGAAGATGGAACTTGATAGGAGTCATGCTATATGCAGGCTTTACAAAGCAAAAGTTAAGTATTTTGGAAACACCACAAACTCACATGGTACGCCATCACCCAGAGATTAACATTAAAGACGTGGACGAACAACAACCTAAAGTACCTAACATGCCAGTCAACCAACACACTCTCTTTCAATGCTCTAAACTCCCACCGAACTCTGAACGAAAAGTTCTTTTTATTTAACAGTTTTATTTTATACTTGAATTAAATGTATTTGAAAGTTGGCCAAAGCTTGGCACTTTGCAGTTTTAAGTTGCAAAAGTTTTTATTTTTGTATGAAGACATATAAAGTAATATCCAACTACATTTAAAGAGTTGTGTTTCTTTTCTTTTAAATTGTATGTCTACTGCAATCACATGGGAAAAGTAACTACATTTACATACTGTGAATCGTTTTTTGAATCGAGAATCGTTTTTGAATCGAAAATCGATTTTGAATCGAATCATGACATTTTCTGAATCATGCACCCCTAATAACTATAAAGTGAAAGGATGTTTTGCTGCCTTTTCATCTTTACTAGTTAACAGATAAATAGCTACTGTGTTAATGGAAAGAAAAGCAGTACTACACACCTGGTCAAGGGATAAGTTATGAAAATGAATCCCGAGGTGAACATGAATGTGTGTTTCACCCCAAACTACAAATGTCAACCTCATGGTGGCACCAGAGGTATATCAAAGTCATTAGGATTTATCGTCTGGGAACCATGTGCACAAAATTTGTGCCAGTACATCAAGTAGATATTTCACAAGATAAGTAATAGATGCAATGGGTATCAGTTTTAGTTTTTAGTGAAATGTCTCGAAAACAGTTGGACTGTCAACCTCATGGTGGTGCTAGAGGAAATAGACAGGGGATCACCAATGACAGGTAACTTCATCCTCTGGGGAGCATTCATTTCCGTAAAAAACACGACAGATTGTTATTTCCATCTGTACAGCCAGGGTGCGATTTTCCTGGGGGGATGCATGGGATTTCCCCCTTTCTGGTCTATATATCCCTGCCTCTGCTGAATTATTTTTTATTACACAAAATGAATTCCCTAACTAAGTAAAGCACTGCAATGTGAACACATAGTTCCATATAACGATAGATCCGAGTTTTTAGTTACTCCAGTGCTCCGGGACGCCGACTACCAGCGGCAGTTGGTAGATGTGTTTAGCCGCCAATAGGTTACTGCAAGCCGGCTACAAGCACCACCAGATGACGATCCAGGGTCCATGGTAGTTGAGATTAGCCAGAAAAAGTGAGCGTCATGCAGCGATGATAGTTAAGTTTAGGCACCAAAACCTTTTAGGAAAAAGATTGTGGTTAAAACACTCCTGAGGACCGAACGAGCGTTTCCTGGGTGAAATTTAGTGAAAGTTAGTGTTTTATGTTGACACCACGTTGTGCTATTTCATTTTGAGATTATTTTCCATTGGATATTGAAGTTCATAAATAAGTGTTTTGGCATGGCTGGCCAAGTGGCACTATATCAATGGGATTTAATTAAAGCATGTTTTGTTTTGTTATGCTTGATCAATCCCCTTTTTCACAAATCGCACCCTGTGTACAGCTATGTTGCTAGTGTGGCTAAAAATTGGACACACCAACATAACATGCCTCAGTATCACACTGTAGAAGTCAAGAAGAGAAATGTCTGATTCAAGCAGGACTACTGTTTAATAGTTGAATTTTTACTATGAAGTAAGATTTTTTTGTGTCTTTTCTTTAGTTACTTTTCAGTAAACGTGGGTTGACACCTCTCCCAGCATGAACTGGACAGAAGCAGAGGGGTCCTCATAGGTCAACATTAAACACACATACACCATCACTGTGTGCAATTTAGAATCTTCAGTTCACAGTTCCTGGCTTGCATGACTTCGGTATGTGGGAGAAAACTGCAACACCTACACAAATGAAACCAACATGAATACATTAAGACTATGGATTTAGTTTTGTATGTCTGTATGTACTGCATTCATGTTACAATGACTTTTGTCCTTTGGGAACACACTGTGAACACACGATGTAAAGATAGTTTGTATAGTAGATGTTTTATGTGAGTATGTGGGTGTGAATTGCACAATTTGCCAGGATCCTTTAACCTCTTATGTGTATGGCTATAAATCAGATAAAGTATGCTGTTGTTTTCCAGCTACAAAGTACAATACAGCAACGTTTAAATGTACACATTGTGAAAAGAGTGACTACACCAGAGACGTATTAAAGACATTACAAGATATACTTATTTAATTAAACATAATAAAGACTAATTTTGGCATTATAGCAAGACTATGTAACTTTGGCTTGAATTCAACTTTTCATCTGAAGAGGAGGTAACATTGTCTCGCTTTAATGTGCTAGCTCTTTTACTACCTACTGTTTTACTCCCAGAGAAAGTTGAACGAGTGTGCTACATGCTAGGAATTAATATCCATTAATTTATATAATCTACACTTTCTTATTCTATGCCAGGGGTTGATTCATAGACTGTATAAGTAAAGCCAAAACATCTCGATAACCCCCTGGTGGCTAGCTGCAGTATAGGTCATTAATCCCGCCCCCTACCCCCTCTTGTTAGTGGATGGGACATGGGCCAAACTAAAAATTCTAAGTTCAAGTAAAATACATTTTTCCCAAAGATGGTTTCTGTTTGTGTGTGTTCATTTTTTTCAAGTCAAGTTTGATTGTTATTTATTTGATGCTATATATATATATATATAGTCTAATTACAGTAAAGGATACTACAGATTGTGTGCAGGTATTTACTGTATGTGGAATATATTTACTATAAGAAGCACACTGTAAACAAGCCACATTTCTTTTGATAGGCATTAGGTTTTCAAAAACTGCTTGGTGCACATTCATGGTAATCAGCCAGGATCAGCCAACACTTTGTGGCTGGTGATTCTAATGATGTTCTTAACCATCACAGGTCACTGCAGCAGCACATTAAGTATTTTTTTATTCATTATAAACACTTTAATGAGATCCAAATTAATTTTGTTAACTAGAGCACAAGCTATTCATAGCAACTAATAAGATTAAGTACTGTATAGTGGGCTGGTGGTGCTGAAGACTGCAGTATAAACATTATGACACATTCTATAACATAATGAGGTAATTAGCTGCTGTAAGAGGATTGAGGTTTATGGCACCATAAGGTGTCTCTACAGGCTGGATGATAAGGTTTACAAATTCAATATAAACACCACTAAGGAGTAATCAAAGAGCTTTAAAGGTGCTCTAAGCGATGTTGGGTGACGTTACTTCTTATTGACGTTCGAAGTATTGTCAAACAAAACGAAGCTGGCTCGCCCGTCCCTCCTCCTCATCCCGTCCCCTCCCTTCCGTGCTTCCGCGCACTAACCCCCCAACCCCCACCCCCAAATCCTTCTTGTCGATTATTGGCTGGAACGCTGGAACTCTGTTATGTTTTGTGGTGCAGGTTGGCCAGTTTGTTTTTGTTGCTGTTTGTGGAGCCTGGGCTGTCTACAGAGACTGTGTTTTTTTTACAGTGTGTTCAGGGGACAGGCAGCTATCAGATAGTGAGGAGATGTTTGCTGTATGTGACAAAAAATGTTGTAGCCTAAAAAACATGTGACATCGCTTAGAGCACCTTTAAGTGTTCACTTGTATTTAACCCACATTAAAGGAACAGTCAAACCCAAAATGAAAGTTGCATGTTATTTCTACAATACTTTATAATTCAGTTTTTATTTGTTAGGAGTATGAACCATAAACTGTATAAAATATGGGCATAGTCTCCGTGATGTCACACATAGGTTTCTGAACCCCAAAATGAAGCTAAAAGTAGGAGACTCCTGGCAGCAGCCGTCGCCATGTTGGCAGTGCCTGATGCCACCTAACTCCCCTGTAATCCAAATATGGGTAAAGAGGTGGAGCGTGGATGAAGCTGCGGTGGGCCGAATGAAGCGGACAGTCTATGCTCGCCTTCTGTGACGGCAGCCACCTATCACTCAAAACGGCACGGCCTTAATTATGCATAACTTTAAGCCTTAACATAATTTGAATGGTGTGGCCCCCCCCCCCACAGTTGTTATGAAGGGTGAACTTAGCTATAGGGACCAAAACCATTTTGGGGCATTTTGGTGGGCTTGATGGGGGTCTACGGGGATTTACTCACTTTTGGAGCCAGCCTCAAGTGGCCACTCGATGAACTGCAGTTTATGGCATTTTTGTGTTGGCTTCATTGTTAGAGAAGAAGAGATGTACTGTAATGATGATGCTGTTGACTGGAGGTGATTACTATCTCTACAGTGAACAACTGACCATTTGCTAAGCCCCACCCCCTCAGTTACTGTTGCTACACCTAAGCTACCGATATGCAGTTTACAATGATTACAATAGCAGATTTTCCATTCATAATTCTTATTCCTTAATTTTGAATTCTTGAATTTGAAACAATGAGTCCTTCATTTCAGACAATGGTAGACAAAAGCAGCATCTCATTTCTAGCCAGCGACTGCGATTTAGCTGAAACACGTTAAGTTCAGTAAATGGTCATTTGAACAACTTCTGACACAATGACATGGTGATTTATGGGACAAGTTTGTTATCGGTGGACTAACTCCTAAAAAATCTGACCTGATTACATCAATAATACAAGTCTTTGTAAATACACTAATATGTGTATTTATTTCAGTTCTGCATTGGCATTAAAGACATGTTTGAGTCACTCTGACTCATTTTCTTCTTAGATGACAGATGGTTAATGTAGTCGTTGATGTGTGTCTTTCAAAACAGATGTTTACCATTACTACAACAAATATGATTTTAACTTAATTATTAAATAAATGAAAGAAGTTTTAAAAGATTAGATTAAAGATTAAAATAATCATTAACTAAACATTTGCAGACTGTATCTCTAGCTACAGCTTAGCATCTCCATAAAATGACAATGTATATTATATGTATTAATACTGAAACTTTATGATGTTAACGATGTGCTTCCCCTCCAACTGAGACGTTCCTCATCTTTGGACAAAACACCCTGCTCAGAATCAAAAGCAGAGACCACAGTTGTCCCCTCGTAGGAGCCTCCAGTTTGACCGATGGATAGTTTTTTCTGTGACCTGGTTTCTTTTGCATATTAATCACGCCTCCATCCTCGTACCCTCCCAGGCAGAGGGATTTCACAGATACTAGTCTGTTTATAGTACACTGATAATTGCCGCAATGTGTTTCACAGACCATCAGCCAAATAATTTACTCTAATTAGACTTGCCTCATACAAAGTGAGAGCAGGAGAACTGAACTTTCAGAGATTGTAGGCTATTGGGATGAGAGACGTAGAGGGAAGGGGGAGGTAGAGAGGGAGGGAGGGAGGGAGAGCAACCTCAATGAGTCATGAAACATATTTTTCAATTAGGACTGCAATGGGAATAACATTTTGAATTGAATTTTATTGAATTACGACACAGACACTCTGAAGGGCTATTGCCATCTTTTCTGAAATACAAGTTACCAAACTCTATTAAAATCAATGAAAGCACAATAAATACACATTTTGGGCTGCAGGGTGGCACACTGAGCAGGTTTACTGAGCTCAATACCGGAGGACTCTGCAAGAAACACTCTTATTAAAACGCCCTTGAGAGTGACACTGGATCCCCACCAGCTCCAGGACTACTGGCCTGTAGCTGACTTTGACCTCTGACATCCCTGCAGAAGGGGGTAAGTAATAAAAAAATCTAACTGCTTTTAGGCATGATAAAATACCTATTTTTGTCACGGCTGAGATAGAAGCACCGCTCAGATTCAGTGAGAAGCCGGAGCACTCCGCATTATGCAAGAATTTTGAGCATGTAAGGGATTATTTTATTTATTTTTTTTTTTAAAAAGGCTAAAAAAAACGTTTTCTTTAATCAGGGAGGCTAAATTGACACACATTAGTTAAATAATAATGAAAGAAAATAATCAACCATTTTGGCTGTAATCTGTTCACCTTAGTGCTAAAATAAAATGATTACCCTAGGAAGACTGGCAGGGGATGAATATGTAAAAAAAAAAAAACATTACACTGATATAAAATAGGACAGCAGGACATTGCACAAACTACTGGTCCTGCAGAAAGGCACTTCACAATTCGAACCCAATCTGTATCACAGCACGAGTCTGTTCTCTCGTAGTCTGGCAGTCAAACATGTATTACATTTCTTGCTATGAAGCTGCACTGAGGTTGAATGTGAAATATTAAGCATCTGTCTGCAAAGTTTTAGCAGTCCAGCAGCATCCAGGTGTTCTCCAATATCTGCCACGCTGAAATAAGGCAACTTCCTCCTCATCCAACCTGAGGAGCAGGACTATTTGTTGCTTTCCTCTCTGGCTCAATCAAGTGAGGTAAATGCTTTCAGCTAATTGATTAAAATGATCTCTGTCTTTTACAGCTATGTCATTATCATCCTTATAATTTTGGCAGCTGAAGCGACTGTGTGTCTACCTGCGTTAACTTGCTGTCTGACAGTAATAGCAATCTATTCTTGTAAGAGTCTGGACTAAAATTAAAAAAACAATACATGCTGATGTGAGAAAACAAGATTTTGTGTATGTGCATTGACAGAAAATATCTACTGAGAGGTCATCCCGTTTATGCATTATCTCATGTATCAACAGAAACTTTGATTTGATTACAAAGACAGGCTTGCAGATGCAGTCTCTCCTCAGGAGTAAATGTTTATTGATCAAAAAAGACTTGGGCATGTAAATTCTGATTTGTATGTGTGTGTCGTCTGGGGCAGAGTAGCTGCAGAGTAGAATCCATCACTATTGGCATGTGGACCTGATTACTGGAGAGACTCTGAAAGTCTCATAGACCTATGATAAAGAACTCTGTCCAGGCCTCTTTACAACCACATCACTCAGGGTGTCTGCACAAAGGAACAGTGCATTGCAACCACACAAAAAAAAAAAAAAAAAACATCTCGCTTTGCAGACCTTGTTTAGGCACAATCGCCTTAACTTGGCTCCATCATCCCAGCAGAGATTCTTCTGCCTGGACCTCAGGGTCGCATCTAAACTCTTCAGAAAGGACTATTTTATGGAGAAAAAATAAACTTGTACTGAATAAGAACCTAAATTTAAACCACATTAAAACATAAATGTCTTGAAAAATGTGAAACCCTGTGCAAAAACAGATATAACAGTAATATTCATGGGGAGACAGAGTGGTGGAATCTGACTTGCATTTAATTCTCATTCGAAATGGAAGTAAGATGCAGTAGCAGAGCCAATTTGTTCACAAGAGTAGGCGGGGTGGTCCATTTTGATTTGAAATACCACGCTGGCAAAAGAGAAAAATAAAATGTGAAAAACGATCTTTCCAGCAGCGGGTATGGTAATCAGCACAGAGTTAGCATTTTGCAACTGCAGGCAGAAAAGCCCGCTCTGACTAAACTCCTGGCTCACGGAGCACGTACAGACATTACGGCATTACAGGCATTTTGTACATGTAACTGTTAACAGACACTGAAATACATCATCCTGTTTAGAGTCTCTCCACCCAAATTTCCAACTATGGAAAATATCTATTCATGTTCCACATCCACAGCAAACCCATGATAACCGATTACTCATGAGAACGTGCAACTTAGTTTTACATTTGCCTTGATGATGTTCAGCTTTTGGTTGTATTCTGATTCATCAACACATCATGAGGTGGCAGCATTGAGTTGAGCTCATATGTAAACATATACCTGCTGGGCTGTGTTCATTAGGGTTTGTCAGTGAACAACATTGTTCATTAGAAATAGATGACCACTCACGGATAGCACAAATCAATTTGTTGAAATTAGTGCTACACGAGACAATTTCCAGAAGCCCAAGATGATCAAATTGCTTCTTTTCACTGACCAACAGTCCAAAACCTAAAGATATCAAAAATATATATATTTTTTTACCTTTATTTAACCAAATAAGTCAATTGAAGACCAATTCTCATTTACAATGATGACCTGGCCAAGAGGCAGCGACAGGAGGATAGTCGATAACCTGACCTGTGACCTCTTACAGCAGGGTCTACTTGTAACACCTCAGCAGGTTTCGACCTCTAAAGTTTTTCTTATATTTTCTCATTTTAATGCATTATCGAGGTCCAAAGCGGTAAACAATATTTCCTTATTGAAGATTAGAGATAGGAATTCAAATTTAGAGCCCCAGAGACAAATGTATCCTGTGAAATCAGTATATATGACTTTTCTTCTCTGTCGGTATAGTCAGAACATATAATAGAACATATTAATATTACTTTACAGTCATTTACTGTAAGTGACTAGCTGACACTTGAAATAAACTGATGCTATAAGCCCACCTCGTAGGTTCAATTACATTTTTTGAACAATATTTATAACAATATTTGAGGGAAATATTACAGTGTACGTTCCTGAATCGGATGTTGTTGCTTCAGTTCAAGAGAATCAACACATACTGAATATGTGTGGGATCATTTCCCATATCACAGCCATTTCACATTAAATCAGAGCAAACAGTTTGGTGCTTTCCTGTACAGTCCCCATTGACTTCATGCTAAAAGCTGACAATTTACACTGAAATGCCTTTCGTCTGTGGAGGGAACACCTGTGTGACTCACTAACAGGGAAATGATGTCACCGGTTTGCAGCCAAGTTGCTGTGTACAGTCTGCTTCTCAGACACATCAGCTTAAAGTGGAGCTCATTTCCTGGAAGCTCTCAACCTTCTTGTAAAGTCTAATAAGGGAGATCCCATGCCTGATCAACCAAACCTGTGAAAACCATTTCACACGTACAGTGTACTTGAACAGATTGAAACCTTTACAGGTACATTCCAGAGCTTATTAATTTTTGTCTTGTACCACTAGGTAAATTAATATAATATTCACAGTTTGTAATATTTTGATGCGGATCCCACTGCTATTGTCTCTTACTTGGTCTATTTTCTCTTTGGATGTGTCTGCTGTGCTGATTTGCACCTTTTTGTGTTTCTACTGTCAGAACACATATTAACATGATGTATAAGCAGCACATTGGCTATGCCCATAGAGTGTTTCTGATGGAGTATACATTCAACATCTAGCTGGGTAACTTAGCTTATCACCTTTTAGTACATAAACTAAGAACACTGGACAAAGTTAGCAGATAGTCCACCCCTATGAATGATTTTGAGGAAAAGTAACCTTTAATAGAGATAATGTTATTTATATAATGTATATCAAGTCACAATACCTAACCAACATGTCTATGTGATTGGTCCCATTTGTCCACTGATTCCATAATACAGTACTAGCTCCGTAACAGCAGCACATACGAGTTGCTAATGGAGCCAAGGAGAGCTCCATTTAATTGGACTCACGTTTAAGACAAGATAAGCCCAGTAATGCCCATCAGGTTACATATAATATGTTACTTCTTGTTTTGCATTCACTGCACAAGCACCCCAACCACCCAGTAGGAGTCATTAGTGTAGCAAAACCATCTGCACAACTGCAAGACCAAAGCTGAAAAGCACCACAACTGGGTATTGAGTGGTGGTCAAATGTTGTTCTTTTGCACCACACACAGACAACAGCCAATTAGTCCAAGTAAACTGAGTTTCACTTGTGCAAACAATCAATATTGAAATACATCTTACAAAGTTGTATTTAACAATCAGATTTCCACTCTAGTTGACTGTACACCAACTCATATTCAGCCCACATTGTAACCAAGAGAAAACACCAAGCTCAGCACAGCAGGGAGTGGGGAGTGATGATGATAACCTTCCCTCGGTGGAAATGTAGGCTTAGAGACTATAGGTGGATGCTGGCATTGAGTGCAGCAGCGATCTGGAGTTGACGGCCTGAACTAGCTCCCAGGTTTTCTCCATTTATGGGCAGAAGTGGAAGTCCTTCTCAGTCCTTCCCAATCTGAAATCATGCATGGGTGAATGGTGAATTTTAATTCCAAGCTGACATACATTTTCTCAGATAAAACTTTTTTCTTATAATCATTCAAAGAATGAATGACTGGATAACGGTGGGATAGAAGCTTATAATAATTCAAAGTCAATGTGATTTAATAGAATGAATAATGTGCCACTTGATGAACAGAAACAGAAGAAGTTCTTCAGTCATCCATCCTGGTTTTGACATACTGTATCCTCTCAGGAAATATCAATGCCTCATCGATGCCCAGCCTCAAACCCAAATGTGCTTTCTCTTCATCACACTTGCAGTGTCCTGTTTTCAGATGAAAGCAATCCCACTGAGACATATTGTTAATTTGGTATTTGAATGCGTAAATGCAAATGGATATTGCAAATTATGTAGACTTCATTTTGAAGGAATTTCAAACAATAACTTTTTTTCTTGTTATTGGTTTGTTTGTAGTTTTCTCTGTGTTTGTATGTGTCTTGCTGGTTCCACGGGGTCTGTAATGTTTTCAATTTAATTTCTTTCTTGTCTGACTTTACTGTGTTTTCAATGACAAAATGTGCAGACATGCCAGGCAGACTAGACTTACGTGAACAGATGTTTTCAGACAGGAAGTAACAACACCCCTCCTTCCCCCTTCACACGTGTCAGCAGTTTCAACTCCATCACTTCCCCTTTCATCTAGCAACATCCAAAACATATAAAGATATATTTGCATATTATCGCTACCTACAGATGTACAGTTGTGTTTAGTGATGCCATAATCCAGGAACAAAATGAGGACACTCATGCAATGCTGGGCACACATTTGCAGTTAACCAATACACCATGTTATTTTCTTTATTAGTGTAATGGTTGTGTTCAAACAATATTTAATAATAAGTTCACTGACACTTCAGACAAACTGTTTACCCCTGAGCTAAATTGCTTTTAGACAAATCTCTTCACTGTCAACACATGCAGAAGCACAGTCTCTGTTTTTCCGTCAGTCTTTGCTAACAATGTGTAATCACATTACATGGAGAACCAAACAGAAGACTTGGTGCTGGTAGTTACATAATTAAAAATGTAGATGGAAATATTAGGCTATTTCAAAATGATCAAATAACACAATCCTAATCTTTTGTGCCCAGCTGGCAGGAGAACTTCCCTGGCTCTGTGTGTGTATTGATTTTGTTGGTTTTCTCATCTGGTATGTTGACAAGAGGCAAATACATGCAGCGAAGCTAAATGACTGCTATTTATTTTGGTTTCAGTGATTCAGCAGTGTTTACCTGAAGGGAAAAGGATACTGCAGCTTCAGTTTATCGGCCCACTGGGTTGTAGCTGCACACACGCCTTTGCAGTGCAGAATTTGTCTCTTTTAATCAATGGGTGTTATTTTAATGTGAGGATAGAGAAAGGTTTTGATTTAGCCTGAAGTTACACGGGTGCATGACAAGTAAAGAGAATTTTCACCTTGCTGTACGTGTGCGACCACTGAACTGTGTAGTATAGTAAGTTACCAGCTGTAGCTAGCTGCTAGTTAGCAACCTATGCACTAACCGTGTGTGTGCGGAGCGTGCTTGTGCTGTCAGTGTGTGACAGCTCAAAACTTACCAAACTTTCCACAATTTTCCTCCAGACCATGAAGACTCATGAAGTTTGACATATCATCGAAATTTTCACTCAAGTTAAAGCATTTTCAAATCTTGTGGACACATCTTCACATCAATTTGCACCACCACGGGCAAATTTGCATCTCTGCGATGGTGGCTTTGCAAAATGGTCTCTGGAAGGAACTTGTTTTGGTGGAACATTTGCACCCCGATAAAAGAAAACGCCACATATACATACATATATATATGTATGTATATGTGGCGTTTTCTTTTATCGGGGTGCAAATGTGGCCCGTCGGATGTTAAACTCCGATTTAAGGTGAGCATAGAGAATACAGCCTTCTGGTGTCAAACTCTGCACATGGGTTAGGATTAGGGTTCTGCACAGTGAAGGTCAAACATCCAAGTGATTTAACAATAAGCAAAACACGTTTTTGAGTTGAGGGTGACTGAAAAGAACTCTAAATTAAGTTACTTGTTCATTATGGTATACCTACTGTTTTTTTCCCCAGCACTTTATTAATTTGTTGTCAGAACTAGAGAAAAATTGTCAAGGCCCTTTACTGACCCCCTTCGATCTCTCTCTAACAGAGACATCACATTTGTCTCCATCTGCCCCAGAACGCACCTATTACCTGTTGCTTTCCACTGTGTCACAGTGAGTTTGTCTTTCTCCATTAAGGTTCTGATGTTCTCTGCGCTGACACATTTTATTATTCATTACATTTCATTATTTCTCTGCAGTGTCTGTCCTTGCTGCTGATCCATGTGGAATCACAGAATACCCCCAAGATCTCACACAAGAAGACATCTATTAACAGCAGCAATGAGAGTGTATAAACAAAATCTACAAAAATTCTGACAACACAAGTTGGTTCAATGTTACCTGAGTTTTTTTAGGTCATAATAGCTTCAGTACAATATGTTATTGTAAAACTGTAAGATATTACCTCAAGCAAAAACAAACAAACAAAAGAAAAATTATTGAATGAGTGTAGCCAGCTGTCTTTTTCAAATTTCTAAATAAAAAGTTGACAGGATGTTGAACCCAGGGGGTTTCTATTTCACTGATGGAGCTGTTAGCAGTAAGTGGTTACACCATTACAGGAAGTAGAGCAAAAGGTATGGGAAATGAAATGCGAGCAGCATTTTATAAAAGACGAGGTGTATCATCGAGTGATGGGTTAAAAAGATTTCAAAGAGCTATTTTTGTCCTGCCGCTTCGCACACCAGATACAGACAGAACAGCATGGAGACACTTCTTTTTCTATTTCCTCAATTCAACTACATGGCCCCAAAGGAGGAAGCATATTTTAAAATGTTTGGTCCAGAAGACTTGCAGGCACCAAAGATGAAGGACGATACTAGCAGGTTGGTGTGTGAAACTCAGTTGTTTTAAAATGTTTACTTGATTTGGGAATAAATAATTTCAGATGTCAGAAATGTGAGAAGTGCAACTTTTATCATGAGAAGAATAGAAACAATGGTTTCTTTCTGCATAGAAAAGTCTTATCTTACTCAAAAGTAGCATGATACTGCATCATAGCTATGTGATGTTTCAATATAATACATTTGAAAGCCACTACAGCTGACACCATGTATGGCTGTTAGACTTTTGAAAGCTGTCCTCGATGATGAGTCTCTGCTGCCTTTTGGTTCACATTTACAAGGGGGGACTTGTCTTGCAATTTGTATTGGACCACAAAGAACAGCTAATGTGTAATTTATAGCACGTCTTGTGAATACTTTAGAAATGTGTCTGTGAGGAGTAATTCTCTAATAAGTTGCTGATTTGGGGAACAGTGCCACAGTTGCACTGTACAGTTTGTGGAACTTGATGTATTTTCTCCTGTTTGCAGACAGAAAGACAAGGAGAGGAAGAGCCGACTAAGCCTTTTTCTCACCAAGTCAGGCTCTCATGAAAATGTCAGTCCCCATAAAAAGACAAATACGACATCCAGCAAGTGAGGCAAAATCCATTAATTTCACATACACGCAATGTTGTGTTTGACAAGTATTATTCATTTTTAACCCTGGTTCCAGCACCCTTCGTGACTCATTGCACACTTATAGAAACATGGCATCTCGACGTGTCACGAGAATCAAAAAAATGTCTTGCTGCATCGTTAGGAAAGGGCTGACCATATCTCTGATATTTTTCAGCATCTCACCAGAGGCAGCTTTGCAATGGAGTGACTCCTTTGAAGAACTGCTGAAGCACTCAGGTCAGATTAATGCCCAAAACCTCTCAAGAACGTTGAGTCGAATTGCCGTCCAAAACAGTTTCTTCTGCTGTTAATCAGTTTGCTCCATTTTAATTGTAAACTGTTAAGATGTGCTAAAGGCAATAAATAGTTAAAGGAGAGAGCAGTGGTAGTTTCACTACAACTTTTAATGTTTGTTTGCACGGATAGTAATCCAGAAACTGTGCAACTTCCTCATAAGCACAGAAGTTGCATTTTAGTGCTAGACTGAAACACTGTAAACCACTGTATGTGCTCCTTTGGAAATGGTTTATGCTATATTATAAAAACAATAATACTGTCTAAGTATATTTAAACTATTAAGGGGTTCTATATAATGTATTTATTTGTACAGTAGACGCCATTTTAGTGACTTTGGGATAAGGAAGTTATGGAGAATCTATGCCTCCTTATTTGAGCTTTGTTTACCCAACAGGCTCAAAAAAAAAAAAACAGATTCTGTATTGAACAGTATTCTGTCTTTGTATTGTGTCATTCTAGTAACCAACAGTGTGTGTTTGTCTGTTTCTCTACATCAGATGGGTTGGAAAGCTTCTCTCAGTTCCTCAGGACAGAGTTCAGTGAAGAAAACATTGAGTTCTGGTTGGCCTGTGAAGAATACAAGACCATTGATTCTGAGACGAAGCTGCTGTCCAAAGCCAAATATATTTATGCAGTTTATATTGAATCGGAGGCCCCTAAAGAGGTATGATGTGGCATGTTTATTTATCATTAACTGTACAGATGAAATGCTGCATAATAGGCTATAAAGTGGAGCTGCAAAGGCTTAAACAACCCCTACGGCTTAACATTTTCTTTTGCTTTTCTTTTGTCACTGAGTGCTGTTGGAGGTTTGAAATATTTATGCCATTGTATAAAAATAACAGTGGGCAAATTCTTTAGCACTACATAGTCATGAGCCTGCAGCAGGTTGACCTTTGTGAACAATCGTTAGGAGCAGCAGCTCGCTTAGTGCATGCACTACTGCAAAGCAGGTCGGGTTATGTGTGTGCGAGACAGTCACAGATTCAAAAGTTTCCATTCGCTTTGCGAGGATGATGCGACCATCATCCGATATGCTTTCATGGCCTGCAGCAGATCTGACCGTTAAGAGTTTGGTGTCTGGTTTGAGGTTTTGACATTCCTCTGCAGAACTGGAGAGAGCATCACCCACACACTTTCAGTCAAAGATGAATGTCTTTGTAAATATGGAGCATGCTGCACTAACATGAAAGTGTGTACCAGCTTGAGTGATTTGCAGAGAGACACAAATGTAAATGGATCTGACCTTTAATATTGATGGCGGGAGAGTTGCAGTTTGATGCACATGAATATTTTGAGAGCTGTTTTAGTGATTATTTTTATTGCTGTGTGAGAAGCTTCAGCGCTGTTTGTCTTTTAAAGAAAAGCTTCCAGTTTAAAGATGATTCACATTCACAAAAGCAGGCACCAGACAATTAACATCCATTTCTGTGACAATATCCATGTGTGGCAGTGATTGCTTGTATGAGCTTTAAACTCAAATTAGCTTTAGGTCACTTAGTGCCAATAAAACAGAGAATCTCTCCTTCAAGTCTCAGTCTTATCCATCACAAAAAAGAGCAGGGCAATAAATAACAGATTTGTTAGCTTTGGTTTCACCTTCATTGATTCCACCTTTAGAAAAACTATTAAATCCAAGAACTTGATGAGAGAACAAGCATCGAAAAGGATCTTGACAGAGGGAAATGACTGAAATGTGCAATAATGAAATATAAAAGTTTACATCTGATGTCATGTGTGTAATCTTTTAAAAAATGCAGATGATGATTTTCTCCACTGTTTCAAGTGGCTCTACTTTACACTGCGCCCAATGTGGACCTTGGGATTTCCCATTTCTTCTCGGCACTATCTGACGTACTCTCAACACATTTACTAGGCACTGTATGTAACTCATGTTCTGTTATTGTGTTGTTCTAAACTTTATTGGAATCCTGACACAAACACCTAAATCATGCATTTAGATCGAGACAAAAGTGGGCATCATTATATATGGCATTCCTTTAGTACAGATTTCATGTATCTAGTTGCTCTGCATTATTTTTCAATATGTTCTAATTTCTCTTCTCTCAGGTTAACATTGACTACAACACCAAGATGGCCATTCAGAAGGTCATAGCGCAGCCTACAAAGAGCTGTTTTGAAGCAGCCCAGATGAAAGTCTACAGCCTGATGAAAAAGGACTCCTACCCCAGGTTCCTCCACTCTGACATTTATCTGCGTCTCACCAGGAGGAAAGGCCCGGGGGCCACCATGTTTCGCAGAAGGTCACGGTCCTGTGTGTTCAACGACAGGGGCGAGGCCACAACTGAACCTTCGGCCTGGTAGTGGTAACATTGCACGGTTAATCGCTCATGCTGCGAAACAGATTATTATATGATGAAATGATCTGTGATTAGCACAACTGTTGAAACATAAAGATTGGTGCGGAGGCTTATTTAAGCAGGTTTGCTTCTGCAGAGTGTGTTATTTTTTATAACCACGGGCGTCACAGTGGATTATCCTACTTACATATGGCAGCTTGCCAACAATTAACAATTTAAAGAAATAGTTTGACATTTTTTGCTGACAGATAAAAAGATTGATATCACTCTCCAGCCTATATGGTAAATATAAAGCTATGGCCGAGTGGTTAGCTTAGCTTAGATAAAGACTGGCTCTGGTGAAGATCCCTAATGTGCACGTTAAATCTTTTTTGTCTTATCTGTGCAAAAACCTAAGAGTAAAAATGACACGTTGCAGTGTTACGGGGGATTATGTGCCAGACTATTTCTTGCCCTGGCGCAATAACTTCCTGAAGCCTTCGCTGGTTGCCTGACAACCTCACAGTGATGAAAACACTCAAGGACATTTGGCTATCTGTTTCCCCTCATTTTCAGTCTTTCTGCTAAGCTAAACTAACTGGCTGCTGGCAGTAGCTTTTTTATCTATCATACATAGTGGTATTAATCTTTTTCTTCTACTCATCTCGGCAGGAAAGTGAATAAGCATATTTCCCAAGGTGTCGAACTGTAAGTACTTTACTACACAGCTGGATAACAGCTGACACCATTAGCCCTTCAGCCATAAGAATATGTTCAGAATTGTTATGAGGCCACTACGTCAGAGCCATGTGGTTAACTGGAAATAATGGACACCCTCTGGCCAATCAGAGCTGAGTATTCTCTGTGACCATGGTATAAAACCAGATAACTCACTTTGCACTTGTGGAACAATCTTTCCATTCTCTTTCTCGGAGGCACTGCGCTCCTTGTGGATTGAACCTTTCTTGATGATTTTTATATTTCCTCAAATCTTGCAAAACTTGAATGACAGTGGGGTGGTTAGAGACCGAATCTCAGAATCGCAGCTGAAGTGCCTCCATGCTACTGACACATTGAGGCCCCTCTCCTGATTTCTGACACATTACACTTCAATTGCTTTGTCTTCCAATCCAGTAATAGCACCTTATACACCCATAATACAGTTGATATTACGTACAAGCTAATTTGACCATATCTCATTAAAATGGATTCATGATTTTATCTCTCACACTCTCCAACTCCTTCCAGACTAACTTGCAGTGAAAGCTTGCAGCCACGGTGACTGCAAAGCACTGAAACTTTTTAATGAGGGATATATATCTCTCATTTCTGTTACGAATTCAAAAGTAACCCATTTTCATACACAGAAAATGCATATATCTTATTTGAATACTAATATGACATATTAACTAGAATTGCTGTTTTTCAGTTTGCAACCATCTAATATAATTTATGTATAACTATGCTCATACGTTGCCTTGCAGTTGTAAAATGCACAAACTAAATTCAAATAAACACTTTATTATAAAAGCTGTTTTATTGAGGCATTTTGTGTCATTAATTAGTTTGAATGTCCACATCTAAATATGACAAGTGAAGGCATGTGTGCATAATACACTAGTGGGAAAATTGTGATCATGTGCAGCTCCTTATTCCAAATTGTTGAAAAATGAATAGTCCTTATCAACTCCAACCACGCTAGCACAGAATAATTAATGTTACTGTATATGTATGCAGAAGTTATACTTCTTACAAAGAAGTAAAAATACATATTACATATTAATTGAAAACTGCCATATTAATTGAAAACTGCCAGTGATCCCACTGAGTTGTCTCGCAAACTGTTGAATATGTATGGAGAAAAAAATACACTAATTACAGTTGCACAGCATAAAGCTTCACATGTACATACAGCGCTGGTTTATCTCATTAACACAGATGACATGGTTGTAGCCTTTAGAGTCCATCTCAGCCCAGATTACTATAATTTTACAAAAAAGAAACGGTATTGAATACTTTACAGTTCACACTAATTATGCATCCACAGTGCCATAAGCTGCAGTTCCTGCTGTCCTCTCACACACAAATAGTCAAAGAAGAGAGGGAAAACATAACGTGTTAACAAAGGTAGGAGCTCAGCTGGCCTGCCAAATTCAACACAGTTTAAGATTAGTTGCCCGCTAAGAATTTCGCTGGCAGATTTCTTGTTTCTTTCCCATTGGTATTTAAATGTGGGACTCAAGTCTGCTCTAAAAGCTTCTGAAATCATCCACGAGTTAAAGATGTATTGTAGAGCCGCAAGGAGGGAAACAAAAGAGTAAGAAAGCAGTTTGCCTGGAGATATGAGGCTTGTAAAACAAGATGAATACCAGTCTAAGAGGAGTTTAAAACAAATATTTTTATTGTAAGGTGTCTAATAGTGGAGTTTTACATGGGTTTTCTTTTTAAGATTCCTCAATCTATGTCAAAGTCTATCAGTAGTTTTGCACTTTTGGCCTCTGCTATTCAAACTTTTACACCACAGATTCCCATTTTGAAAAAACAGCTTGTCTCATCGTAGAAATTTTTATCTATGTGAGCCAAATTTTGTAAGAGATTTACTGACTCCAAGGCTCAGATATTGAGTTGCGAAATTTGCCCCTTAGAAATATGTTTGCACTTGATGCTGTTGGCCTGCAACAATATTGACAGACCTGAATAACATTTTAGTGCAACTGAAAAAAGAGGTCTGCGTTCAGTTAATGGAAGTCTCAAGGTGAGACTTTGTACCATCCATTCTAAACACTGTACTTCAACTGAAGTGTCAGGACCATATTCAGAGGCACATTTGTATGTGGGGAAAACAATTAAATATCATTCAATTCAATTCTGTGAGGAGGACTACTGTCTGTCAGCTGCATTGGACCGATAGAGACATGTTGAAAGAGGTTTGTGTAGATACTTGGCCTAGAGTTTGTCTATTGTTTATCTGTCTTGATATAATATATAAGGGCCATCAGAAATGTACTAATGAAAGGGCTGAGAGACAGTAAAAAAGAAAGAATAGGAAAGAAGGTCACGTCCCCGCTGCACACTGTTTTCACGATACAAGTTTGAGAGAAAGAGATGAGACACTTTCTAATTAAATCAAAGGCATACTAACTGATTTACTTTCAGGGGTTCGAAATCTACTTTAAATAGTTTTTGGGTTACAAATGCACCCTACACCAACCCCCACCCTGCGGGAGAAGGGTCAAAACCCCATTCATGATCAAATTAATAAAACAAGCAGGACCCAAAACAAAGAGAAACACACAAATTCAGTGGTGTCAATTACAGAGAAAGGTGGACACATGATGCAAATGTAAAACAGGGGGGCTGGAGAGGACTAGAGTGCCACCCTGTGTATGGTGAAAACATTTCAACTTGGTACATGTATGAAGTGTATTGATGTATCCCTAGTGAGGCTCAGTACATTTCATTGTAGATGTGAGTATGAAAACAAAGCCAGGCTCTTTTACAAAATTATGCTTTTTAGGGTTGTATGTAGTCCCTTTTGTTCTTGGATGGTACCACTGACCACTCAGAATAACGTTTGATTTAAGAACATGAAATGATTAATCACAACAAGACAAAACATCTTGGATACTTTGCAATGAGTGCACAAAGACGACACTCCCCTAGTGCAGTACTCATATTTTTCCTGGCGGTGCCTTTTTTGAAAAACAAATTCCTCGACCTGGTGCATCTACACACATGCAAATAGGGGCAGCCTGGGTGTTTTCCATCACCTGTTGTGATTTACATTCTTGGTTTGTTTGGGCCCATCACATCTCCAGCAGTGGTCAGGAAGGTCAGGGCAGGTTAAATGCACTGGATATACATATGATTCTATGATGCAATTTGTACTGTATTCTCTGTACCCCTGTCTGAATTATAACATTTGATGCCATAATTCTTTTGTGGGTTTGCCTGCCCAGGGACTGCCTATTACATTTAGCCATTTAGCTAACTCTGGGAGAGTCAATGACTGTCCATTGTCCCTGTTAAATAAACAAACAAATAAATAAATTATATGTGTGTTACAATTCACTGTGCAACACAACCGGTAAACGCCCAACAGACCCAAGAGAGCGAAGGACGGTCCTCCACATATAGCTCACGATCATGTGACTGTGTGATGATATTCTCTGCTGCTGTGCAGTGGCAAGTCGTCATTCTTGTGAGCTATTTCAAATCGTAAGAATATGTGACACAGAATATACTCTTATAAAAATTGGACAAAATGTACTACAGAAAGTAAAAGTCTGTTTATCATTGTGCTTTATCTTAGTAAAGTGTTTTAGTAAAGACTAAATCAAACATTCATTCATGTTGAAAAGTACACAATAGACACTAAATACTATAGCAGTAGCAGCAGAGGTTAATAACACTACTGAGAAAATGTGTGTGTGTGTGTGTGTGTGTGTGTGTGTGTGTGTGTGTGTGTGTGTGTGTGTGTGTGTGTGTGTGAGGGGGGGATTCATTTAATTCTTTACCTGATATTTTTAGTCATGTTAGCGGCATGACTCTATGAATGGCATTTCCCCTCTTTCTGTCAGTTGTTCGGTCAATCCACCACTTTGTTCCAGACTGAAACATCCCAACAACTACTGCATGGATTGCCATAAAAGTTTGTAAATATATTTATGTTCCTCAGAGGATGTACGCCACTGACGTTGGCAATCCCCTGACTTTTCCTGTAGTGCCACCAACAGGTTGACATCTTAGTTTTTTTGTGACTACCACTGAATGGATAGGTATAACATTTTGTACAGATATTCACAAGCCCTAGAGGATGAATCCCAACGACTGTGTTGATCCTCTGACTTTTCCTGTAGCACCACCAACAAGTCACAGTTTTCCACAGTTGTAATCTGAGAAATATCTCATCATATGCTAAATGGATTGGCACTAAACTTGGTACATTTTCCTACTTTGACATTTGGTACACACATCCATGTTCCCCTCAAGATAAATTGTAATAACCTCTGTGATCTCTTAACATTTTGTCTATCACATTATCCCTTTTCTTTATTCCAACACCAGTGCAGAGCTGCAAAAGTGGTCGACTAATCTATGGACATGCAAAATTTCTGTCCAAATCAAAAACCCTTTCTGTTTCAAGGGTCAGTGATCACCTACATCAACTGAAGTATGAGACATATTAATAAATCAGTGCTTGTTTATGCTTTTGTCACCTTGGTGAATAAGGAACACTGCAGATATGCAAATGACAGCATGATGAGAGTTTTCCTTAATAGTGAATTTGTTTATGGCTATTTGTTTATGGTCAGGAACTTTCCCCGGAGCTTCCTGACCATTGCTCATTCCTGTATTTAAATATTATTATGAATTTGTCATGTAGTATTCCACCACAGCAGGCAATTATGTTGCCATATTCCTGATTATACTCATAAAAACATAGTTCCTACTGATGAATGAAAAACTAAAGCATTCTGTAATCTAGAATGATTTGGTTTAATTCAGTTAATTTAGATATATAGATATAAACTATCTGCCACCCTCATATTGTTACATCTACTTTAATGATGACCACTGTGCGGTCAGCTCAAATCACAGCCGAGCTCTCTCCTCCTCCAGATAACACAGAAGGATGCCCGGTCTCTCCCAACAACAACATTTTGCATACAGATTTCCATATATTCCATTCATGTTGGGTGGGGGTCATTTAGATTTGTTCAGTCCCTTGACTCCCTCGCTACCAAACAATCACAACACCACTTCAGTCTGGCAGGAGCTTATCTCTGTCTCCCATCGTAGAGGACGAGGAGATGGCGATAAAGTGAGTTACTGCATATTTGATTATTGGGCCTTTACCATTTTCAGCAGACAACAGCTTACAGCAGCCATGTGGAAAATACCAAGGATGTTTTCACTCACTGTAAGTCTCACTTTGCATTGTGCCTTAATTTCTGAAGCAGCTTGTAGTGATGTGAGGTTGCTGTCAGGTGCTCAATGCATTGAACTGTTTATAAGTCATCTTAAAACATAACACATACTATAAATGCTTAATAACTGCCAGTGTGGTTTGCAGGTGGTATGTGCTGTGGAGTTCACAGATAACTGGGCTAGTGATAGATCTTGATGCTCTTTTCAAGGGTAGATTGTGTTGCTTTCCCAAGGATCCACTGGGGGATGTTGAGACTTGGAGTGAGTCTGTGGACAAAGTCCTCAGTTGTAAAGGTGAGAGTCTCTTCTGATTGTGCATATATACTTGATTGTATGTATTGTTTCTTATCTGCTTACTATCGTCTGTGATTTCTAGCCGGACAGATAGCTTTCCGGGAGTTCCTGAAGTCCGAGTACAGCGAGGAGAACATTCTCTTTTGGCTCGCCTGTGAGGAATATAAAAAAATCAAGACGGTGCCAGAGATGATCTCCTCTGCCAACAGGATCTACTCAGAGTTTGTCCAAACTGAAGCGCCCAGACAGGTAAACGACTGCAAGCTGGAAAATTGCAAAAATGCAATGCAATAATCTGAATTCAGCAGGCCTGTAGTGATATTGCTATAAAGATGTGTATTTGTGTGTTTTAGGCTGGTAAAACTTCAGAAATGTACTGTGCACACATTTTAGTACATTATAGAGAATGATGATGAAAATAGTTGCTGTAAGACGCCACCGGGCAATACTGTTTGATTCCAGATCAACATAGATTGCGGTACCAGAGAAAACATAACCAAGAACATCTCCCAGCCTTCCCTGACTTCATTTGATACGGCACAGAAGCTCATCTACTCTCTGATGGCCAGGGATTGCTACCCACGCTTCCTAAAATCTGACATCTATCAGGGACTCCTGAGGAGAACTGATTCAAGGTGACTGTTTTAAAACTGACAGCCTCTCAGACGAAGGCTTGTGAAATCTTCTCTCCAACTCTGATCTGCTGTGGCACTCTTTGATTTCAGTGTGGATAACAGGTTTATGCCATACAATCCAGATCCCAAGTGTAGCAGAAATAGCTTTTCTCAACCTGTGTGATTCAGTAGACAGTTGCAGCTCAAGATAATTTTTGGCTTGTATTATACTTTATCTCTTTAATTATGTTATTATGCACCATGACGTTAATAATAAAAAGAATTCCTTTATTGTAAAGTATTATCAACACTTTAATTGATTATGCAAATATAAATCCTAATATACTCTGAGAAATTCAAATTTCACATCCAAATAAATATGTGAGTGTATTGTTAAACCTCCGTCTCATTTTTGTGTTTTCTTAAAAACTTAATCTATTTAAGTTAAATGACATTTACTTAAATGACATTTGGGTGTGGTTTTTTTGAATGTGATGCAAATCTCCTTTGTTGTTGTCACAGAAGACTTGTCTGTATACTGTGATATGCTCATAATATGGTAAAAAAAAAAAAAATACACCAGATGGCAACAGAGTCCTTCAAACAGCATCATCATTAAATGAACAAGAACACACAACCCAAAAAGAAGAAAAAGGAAAAACCTTCACCTCTCTCTTTGTGTGGTGTATTTCTGCAACAGCTCAGCCACAGTTAGAAGAAGTTTGTACATTGTGAAAAGGAACTGTATGAATCAGCTGTCTCAAATTTAATTTGCCAGACACACAGGCAGTGGGTGTGTGTGTGTGTGTGTGTGTGTGTGTGTGTGTGTGTGTGTGTGTGTGTGTGTGTGGGATGTGGGGAGGAGAGTAGGGAGGCGTGGGTGGGAGTGCACTTCTGGTGGCATTTCAGTTGGAGTTCATTCATCGTGAAAAAGTATCTTTGAATCAGATGTGATGGGAGAATGTCCTTAATGTAAATCTCCCTTCAATTGAAGATTAGTGTAGGATGTGTCATGCTGAGTTTTAAATGGTATTATACTATATAAATATACTATAATGTCTATACTATTATTATAGTAAAGACTGTATCCACTATTTTGGCATTTTATTTTTTGTCTAGTTATAGGACATGGTAGATTTACAAGCTTATGTATGTAAATTGTTTATGTAAAAAACATACAAATACAAAAGAGCACAACAAAGCAGGGCCACTTTTAAACATGTTCAGATCCACAAAAGAGAGTAAAATCAGCATGTAGGATATAAATTAAAAAAACATGAAGCATAAAATGTTAAAGTGATATTGTTCCCTTTTAGCATGGACGACCTTCACGTGTTTATTGTCTGATGTGTTTTTTTGTGTTTGTAAAGTGGAAGTAGCACAGCATTGTTTCTCCATGTGCAGGCAGGGTGTTGAGCAGAACATTCCGTTCTTTTTGTGTTGGTGGCATTGGATGTGAGGGATTTATTTTAGGTCGCTGTACAACACACTGTTGTGCAGACAGCTCACCACAACTTCCTCTAGTTTAGACAACCCTGGTTGTACTCACCTCTTTGTAGGAGAAGGGTTAAATTTCTTGGATACAGAATTGCATTTGACAAACCACGTTGAACCTGCACTCGTTATACGTGTAGCCCAGCAAAACCGCAGTAAATATTGCTTGCAGGAAGTGTGAAGAAAACTTAAAAATGACAGAAACTTAGCAGTTATAATTCTCAGAGTGACAGCAGTTGATGGAGGAAACTCACAGATGTATGCTGCAACTGATAAGAAAGTGTCTGAGATAACCGTTTATGTCCCTACAGCAAGCCATCAACAGCTGCCTTCTAACACAAAACATTTCCTGTCGGGAAAACTAATATGAACATAGACAATGTAATAAAAAGGTGCCCTACTTATCTATGATTAAAAAGCAACTCATGAAGTTTACTGAAACACTTTGGTATGTTCTGATGTTATGTGCATTTCATGTCACCACATTTATCAAGCTTGCAGCTTGTTAGCATACTTACACTTTTTAGTTTTAATAAGATGTGTTGATTCAGATGTAATATTAATAAATATATATTCAAAATTCCATTTTTTTACATGCTTTAGCCCATGCCTTTACTCAATATTGTCTCTCTTGTCTTGCAAAATATGTATACATGCTTGTACACATTGAAATGTGTTGCCATGGTTTTCAATTGTATCACAACAGTAGAGAAAATCAGCTTGTAGACACAAGATACTGTGGGAATCACTGTGAAAATCATGCCTGCATCTATTGTTGCTAAAGTTACATTATGATATAGGGTTAGGAGTAATGCAGCTGTAAGTGCAGATTCATTGAAAAATGAAAGCAAAACAATGGCAGACTGAGGCACAAAAGCAGCAGCATGACATTGAAAACAAAGGTAAATAAATCAGGATAAAGTAGAATAAAAAGTTATAACAAAAAGTGAAAGAATGACAATTTGCAGGATATCCTGTAGAAACACATTTTCTGAAGAAACTTAAAGTTCCCCTTCACTCAGAATATGTGTTTTGCCTTATTGTAAACTTACGACTTTGCTCCAGACTGAAATATCTCAAAAACTACTGAATGGATTGCCATGAAATTTCATGGACATTTATGGTCCCCAGAGGATGAATTATAATGATTTTGGTGAACCCCTCACTCCTATAGCACCACCATGACACAGCATTTGTGTATTTTGGTGAAATGTCTTGACAATTGCTGATATTGCCAGACTATAACATAAGCATAAGCATCTAGTGCTGTGCTACTGCACAAGTATACAGTAAAAGCTTCGAATTGACCCTAAGATTTGTAGGTAACTACTGAGGGGATGCAAGAGTTAGAGTAATCGGGACCTATTTTTAGTACAGCTACCTTAACTCAACTGTATTTTTGAGCAACTGACATTTTACCATTTGAGTAGAGAGAATTACACTAATTAGTCCACATGAGATGTAAAGAAAGCGTGCATGAAAGCTGTTGGGCAGGGATGAGCACTCCTCTTTGAACATTTCATGAGCTGAAAGAAGCAGTTTTGCCAACTGTTTTGGTCTTTCTCTGAGGCCAAGGATGTTTTTATATACAGCATTGACATGACTATGTAACAAATTGGACCATGTTGGCTGAAAATGTGAGAGATCAATCAATCTGCATCACGTATGAAAATTAGGAACTTACATGATGTAATTCAGTGATGAAAGTGGTGTCCATTTCTGACTGCTGCAGTGTATTTCTTAAACTTGGAGGGTGCCAGTGTTGGAAATGTGAGTAGCTTGGTGATGGTTTTTTTTATCAAGATGTTTAAGGATTAGGGCTAAGGTTCTCAAATTGAATTGGCTAAAAGCAGATACAACAAGCTGTAAACCTGACTGAAGAATTTTTCAACATAAAGTCGTCATAAAAAACAGCAACAATTTCAATTTAAAAAAGTCCTGATCTGTGTCATATTGCTTACATCATTAGTACTGAACAGAAAGACATTTAGAAACCTAAGATAACAAAGGATTGATCAAATTCTAAAAAGTCTTTAAAAATCCAGATGAGAGGTTAAAGTGTTTGTTTTGTCACAACTTCCTGTCAACATAACAGGAAGTCAATAAAATAAAATAAATAATCAATTATTTTATTGATTTTTCTCCACCACTCTTGTCTAAAATGGAAACACTCGGGCGGTTTAGTCACACAACCACAGTGTCCCTGGTTTAGTTCTGGTGGGCGACTTGTGTTTTATGTCACTCTGTTTCCCCCCCATATTTCCTATCTGAGAGACCTGAAAGATTTATGAAACCAAAGAACACACTGAGGTTAAGTTGAGAGTTAGATGAGAAGAGATGCTGATTGACTGATTATACCTTTGGACAGAGTCAAGCTAACTGTTTCCCCCCTCCTTCCAGTATTTATGCTAAGCTAAGCGGATGCTAGCTGTAGCTTTACAGACATGAGAGTGACATCTACCTTATCAACTAACTTTTGGCAAGAAAGAAAATAAGCATATTTCCCAAAATAGAAAATGTTGACCTATTGCTTTTGGCTAGCTAACATTTAGCAACCAAAAGCTAGTGGTCATACAGGTTTTGCTGCTGCAGAGTAAGGCTGTAGCAGCAAAAACCCCTCAGTGTATTGTATTAAGCAAGTAAGCATTTTATTGTTCATGTTATGAGTTCACCTTTTCATTTGTAAAGGGAAGTTTGTTTCCAAAACATGAAACAGTGGTTCAACATTGGTTCTCGAGGCAGACTGGTCTGGAACAGATACTAAAGTATTTGCCTATCTACTGCTGAATTTTCCACTGCCCCATTTGCATCCTCAGACTTTAAAACAAACAAGTATACAGGTCTAAGTACAGTACACAGACCGTAGTTGCAGCAGGTTAACGTCATACCCAACTTCCTCTTTTTCTGTGGTTAGTTCAACATGATGTTGTGACGCTACTAACCAACCTCATTTCAGACATGTGCTGTACATATATAAGTTGACGCTGAGCAAATTCATCAAACAGACACAGTGGCAGTCGCAGATCTCACAACTCTCTAAGAGCAGCCAAACACACAGTCACCCCCGTACAAAGCATTGTTGCCATGCCGAGTCTAGTCGCATCACCACCAAGGGAGCTGCAGCAACTCACCATGGACACTAATAACAAGAAGAGGTAAATATTTTATCATGACTGATGCTGATGATCAACCTTTTTAGTATTAAGACCATGTTAGTAAAATAACCGTTGTTGGTTTGTGTTTTGGTTGACCAGAGGAGGAAACCTGAAGTCTCGGCTGCAGTGTAGATCATCTCAAGTCGAGAACACTGAGGGGTAAGTAAAGAAAACCTTTCCATTGGAAACTAAACATCTAAACTGTTGGCATATTTGTTGCACATGTGAGTGACAGTGCACTCCTGTTTTGCAGGCTTTGTTTCGAGGAGATGTCCCAGTGGTCACATTCACTAGAGAGACTTCTATCATCCAAATGTAAGTTAATCAATACGTAGTCCCATAGTCAAATTTCATTGTCAGTATTCTTCCTCAACGCTGGCTAACTGCTCATTTTTCATATCTGTTTAGATGGCATAAAGATATTCCATGCCTTCTTGAAGTCAGAGTTCAGTGATGAAAACATTGAGTTTTGGCTGGTCTGTGAGGACTTTAAGAAGATCAAGTCTTCCTTCAGGATGTCCTCCAGGGCCAAAAAGATCTTTAAACGCTACATTCAAGCTGAGGCTCCGAGAGAGGTAAGCACAGCTGTGTTTATAATGCAGACAGATTTACAGTTCTTTTTGCAATAAGTATCACCCCTGCTACTACTTTTTTACCATCTGCATTATTTTTTCTTTGCTTCTAGATCAACATTGATCACAAGACCAGAGAGCTGATCAGGCGGAACATGAAGACGACCACCACAGAGTGCTTTGACGATGCCCGGAGGATTGTCTACGGGCTAATGGAGAGGGACTCTTACCCACGTTTCCTCAGGTCTGACATCTATCTGGCTCTACTGGACTCCACATCAGAATCGGTGAAGATGTAAATAAAACAGATACCTGAGAGATTGTGTTTTTTTAGAAGCTGCATTGTGAAGCAGAACCCAATGCTGGACTACCTGAGAGAAGCTGTGGTGTATGTGTTTGCTTGTCCTGGGAGCACTGGTGGTGATTCTTTAACACCGAAAGCACCTATTTTCAACACATTTATGCCTTCCTTCTGAGTTGGAGAAGACATGCTTTGGAGTTGGCCACAGCCACATATGACAGTTTTAGAGAAGAGAAGTCAGCTCTGTCCTAAAAAAGCTGAAGAGAGTTTGTTTACAAACAGCTGGTATAATGCAAAAGGATGGGTCGAGGCCAAAAAAGGCTACAGTTGTACATTAGCAAATGCCGTGATAGCCACTGTAAAGCAAAAGATTTCCCAGAGATGTCACGATTATGTATTGAAAATGCTAGGGACTTTCTGTGTGAGGCGCCAGGAAGTGTATGTGGTGCAACACCCTCCACCCAAGATGCAAGTGCATGAGCGGGTTTTTTCTACATTTGCACACCATCTTAAGTTCATTGTCTCGCAAAAGCAATAGATGCTATCTAGATGTGTAATGTTATGCACAGTGTTATGCATACAAACTTTTTACATTCTGACATCAGTGCTGTCCCACTGACATAACTGATATCTTGAAATTATAATAATTTGTAATAAGCTATGTGTTTTGTTGTTTTCCACAGTTTGTGAACATGTAATATGAATGTAAATATTAAGGTAGAGTTGTACATAATAAAAACTATATATTTGCTTTGGAATCTGCATACAACAAATTATTTTAAACGTACAGTGCCACAGTGACTAAAATCTGTTATCAGATAAACAGAAACAAGGTCAGGTTCCCACTTTAGATAAACATCACCTTAAGAAGCCATGAAGCAACTTAGTCACCAATTCATTTATTCATTCATTCATTCATTTTTCATTCATATACTTACTCATAGTTATAATATTTACTACCTAATGTATGCAGCACAGATATCAGAATTATTCCTCATTGCAGTACAGATCTTCACATGTCTGAAACTGTGTCCTCGTTATGTTTATAGATTCCAAACTTGGGAATAGTTTGACATTTTGGGAAATATGCTTATTTGTTGGAGTTAGATTAGAAGTTTGATACCACTTTCATGTCTGTACCGTCAATATGAAGCTATAGCCGTTTAGCTTAGCTTAGCATAAAGACTGGTAGCTAGCTTGGCTCTGTCCAAAAGTTAAGAATTCCACCTACCAGCATCTTTAATGCTAAAAAATTAACACGTTAAATCTCATTTGTTTAAAGGTTCTATATAAGACATTCAGAACCACTAGTGGACGCACTGAAGCACCAGCATCTCAGACCAAAACAAATGGCCGCGTTGGCCACATCACCCATATTTAATGTTTGAGAGTGGTATCAATCTTCTCATCAAACTCTCAGCAAGAATAAGCATATTTCCCAAAAAGCTGAATCATTACTTTAACCCTTAGCATACAGTTCCCTCTCTTAAGGTTGGAAAAATAATCTTTTTTCACATTGTCTGACACTATTTTGTATCAGCTTGTCTCTGCTCCTCATCAAAACTACAAAAAGGGGTTTTTTTTACAATGAGTGAAACACTATTCCAGTAAATTTTAATGTTTAAGATGTCTTGTACATCATTTCTTTGAGATTTCCCCAAAATGCTGCCTCACACAATTGGGGCTTTGGGTACTTTGAGGTTACCACTAGAATCTAAAATAAAGTTCTGTGGGTTTAAACTGTGTCTGGCTGCACAGCATAAGATTGCAATGCGTATCAGTGAGGTTTAAAGGGTTAACAACTAGGACCACTATACCAATACTCCCACCTAAACAGCATCTTACATCAGATGCGTCATTGGTCTTTGATGCTTTTGGTTTCAAGCACATTCTACAATTCGTTCAGCCTTTGTTTAACCATTCAGTCTTTCATTTATCAGTATAGCAATGACATGTCACCCTCATAAATTGTTCTTAAAAGCAGGAAGTTTTAAAAGTGAAACTGTATCTAAACAAAAAAATCACCACAAAGGAAGTTTAGGAGTGGGAACTCAAGTATCACTCTGTTGAAGGTTACAAAAATTAGGGAGAAGCGTTCAGACCCAACTGCTCGACCACATCCTCTTTTAATCTCACATGTGCGTCCTGAGGCAGGTGAACGTACAAGTAATAATACCTCTGAAAGGTCATTTCATGTTTTGCCAAAAGTGCTTTCAGCAGGATGAGAACATCCATTTTTTTTCCCTGTATAGGTCATTAGCTATTATTTTCATTCAAATGCAGCTGAGGTGTTAAACTGATACAGATCGACCACTGCCTGACTAATCATCATTTCCTTTTTTGCAATGCTCTGTTTATTAGTAACGGTATGATCCTACGTTAGCTTAGTCATACGACCATGAGAAGCTATAAGAGAGGCAGGATGTTCACATTGTATGACATGTACCTATAAAATACTATTGTAAAACTTTGATGATGTCCACTATCCACTATAGATACCACTTAGTCATTGAGACCATAGGTTTAGCTGCCATTAATGTCATGAGACAGAAGTCACCCTTTTGGAACCACATGGGCTGTTAGGTCACTGAATTAATGTTGCTCAACCAGTTAAAACAAAAGGCTTTGTTTCAGGTGAAAATGTTCCAATGTGGAAATTTTCAGCCAGATAAAAATCTGCTTCAGTCAAACATGAGGTTACAAAAATTCCACCAGTGGTATAACCAAAAAAATCATCATACAAATTAAAACAGAATCAATTTAAACATTTGAAGACATTGGGTATACTTTGTTTACTAAATGTATCTGAAGGAACAAACAACAGAACAGTTGGGTCCACAAATATTGGATTATCCTGTTGTGTTTATTGCATCCATATTTCTATTCATGCTTTGTTTTAATGTGTATGCTGTTTTTAATGTAAAGCACTTTTGGTTTACATGTAATGAAAGGTGCCTGAGACACATGCAATTCAACCAGTTCACACGCCACACCTGGTATTTCTCACGCTGATGAAGGCACAAATGCACTGAAAGCAATAATTGACTCATTTGATGCTTTTATTGCACACTGCAGGCATCAGTTTACAATTGCCAACACCACAAAACCAGCCGTATTTTAGAAAAGGTCGCTATTTAGGCAAAGATAATATACTAACCCCATCAGTGGTTGCATTAGACTTTGTGCTCACCACTGCTGCAAAATTATGAGCGTGATTCACATGATCATTAATATCCTCTGCTCTCGTCAACATAAAAATTAAACAAATAGAAGACTGTATTGTCAAAATGACAATGCCTAGATGCTGACATTTAGCAAATATAATCAGTAGGCAATTTGATAATTTAACTAAGTTAAACTACTGTAGCGGGAACTACCACAGATAAGGATTTGAGTACTTTGCTCGGTGTTTATATTTCTGTTTGTCTGTCTGTCAGATTTTTGTCACCGCAATAGTGTCACAACTGTGCAGGGGCAGGCGTGAAACTTTGCAGGTGTGTGGTTGAGATCAAAATGAAGGCCAAGTTTAAAAATGGATGTGGTAAGAGAAAG